>NC_083857.1:5829997-6133028 GCF_029169275.1 Apis cerana
AAGAGAACAAATTTAAATCCACTGACTTATTTTGACCATTTAATTATCACATAGGAAAAATAAATTATCGATTGAAAGATTAAAAAACAAGAAACATGCTCAATTCTTTACAATATATTAATAAAAATACGAGTTTTGATGAAACGATTTATTGAAATTTGAAACATATTTAATGGTACGTATTTATGTATATGATATGATAAAGTATTTATATGCGAAATAACCGTGTTTCAATTTCTCCTAGGAAAGCAGATTTCAAAACTATGCCGCACATAGCTCGCCTGGGAAATTAATTGCGTATGAAAGCGCGCCGTAACTAAGAAAATTATAGCTGACGTTATCTGATCGAGCTCGAGCTTTAAGCGAACCACGATTATTTGTGCGTTACCATTTAGTTCCAGTGGTTGGCAGAAGTGGAGCAGATTAGAAAATGTTTCATTGTCAATTCTCATTAATTCAATAAATGCGATTAAGGATCGACGAACAATAATTTCTTCGATAATTTGAAAAAAGAAAAATTCAACGAGAGGTTCTCCATTTTTCTTCCAATACTTTTGTATTTTTAACGATATTTTGAATATAATGAAAAAGAGGCTGACGATTATTACATTATAAAACTTAATTTTATAGATCTACGAGTCCTCTCTTCTCAATTTATTTAAAAATTTCTGAACTTCTATTTATCCCGTGAAATAAAATATTATGTATATAAAATAACTGTATAAATAGTAAGTAAATTTCATTTGATAACGCAATACAATCGATAACCAATGTGTAATATCAGATTCTTCTGATCGTAGACTGAACTCGCTGCTAAGTTAATGAATAATTAATTTTCAGGGAAATTTCGATGGTTCTGTAGCACTGTCATTAAACATCGGTAAACAGCATTATCGTAACAATTCTACCACGTCGACATTAATTACACATCGGAAATCGATACATTACACTGTAATACGCGCGAAAAATGTCACGCGTGGCTAACCAAGTTGAACGAGAGAGTAAACATTGACTCGTCTGTTGATCAAGTCACTTCAATCAATTGTAGATTTTCATATGTAGTTGTTTCTGTCTCGTTCTGTCGCGGTAAATATTTGCCCATTCCGTGATACAACGAACGTTAGTAGATTACAGAGAGTTTGCAACATTTAGTTACACAGTCGTTAACGAAAAACGAAATGGCAAGTCGTTAGTGAAACATACACACATACATAAATATATATATATATATACGTACATAAAGGAGAAAAAAAAAGATTGGCAAAGCTATAGAATCGTTTACCAAAACCTTTTATTTAGAATAATTGATTTTATTCTATTTTCTATTTCCGTCGTCTATTCATTTTTTCCCCAAATCGACTTCCGTCACACATCCAATTCGAGCAAATTGTTTTTGGCAGCGCGATATTTTCGATAAAATTGTTGAAATCATTTTGCCATTTCGTTCACGTCAGCATCGAAAATGGAATTCTGTAAATATGTATCGAATCACATCGTTGGTCAATTTAGATATTCGTTGCAATTGTAATGTTTAATGCTTCCATTAGCGTCTACAATCTACGAATGTAAGCGATGAAAATTATTACATAATTGTTATTGTTCGCGTTGTGAAAGTTTGAAGTTTCACCACGGATAAATGTACCGGTGTTTCATGCACCAACCGGATCCAATTGTGCATAGTTCTTGAAAGATAAAAGATGAAATAAAGTTTGATGGAATAAAATGTAGTTTATATTTATAAACAAGGACGTTTCAAAAATTAAGATAAGATCACATTTCTTTGAATGAAATTCTACATCTCTATATAATCAATTAACACCAAGTTTGTTTTTCAGCTGCACCTTAACACCGTTCCACTTCCGGATCAACCGGATACAAATAATAATGCATTTACTTTATTTCAAAATTATTATGAACAAACCAAGCAGCGTCTCGCGTAAAGCACTTTTCATCCCCAGCTATAAAGAAGCTAAAAGCGTGTACGTAACAAGTTGCCCAATTCATCACTAACATCCTACTTTCGCCCATTCTCAAATGCATGCCTCCCGGTAAAGCGAACAAAAGCGAGCGTATACAATGTTTCCGTCTAAAACTTGGGCTCTTAACTTTCGTTGAATTTCCTTAGTCCTTACGTACCCTTCCCGCGTTTTCGAGTTTTCAAGGTTCTTGAGCGGAAGGGGGCGAGCAGACGGGCCTTGAAGTATGAGCCGGTGTCACGATGTTGAGTGAATTATCAGTTACGACGAGCGGAGTAGACGGAAGGATGGAACGGCATGGAAAGGTTAAGCTGTCGCTTACTGGACGTGGCTAATGAAAGCTTAGCCGTGTAATGCAATCTGACGGAAAGCAAGCTTGCCGTCTGACGTGATAGGTCAGTTGAGGCTACTCCGAGTTTGCAGGGAAGACAAGTGGATTAACCGAGGATGGCGGCCATATAACGGACGATCTTTGGACTTCCTTTTTGCCTTCGTGTTCCCCGCCCATCCCTCTGTCGATGTCCACCATTTTTATCATCTCTTCTCCCCTCGAGACGTGGAGGGAGACGTAACATCGAAAGACAGTTATTATACCGTGGACAATTTGTCCGTTCCTCTTATTCGGGGCCGACGTAGAGACGCGGAAATCACTGTGACAGAGGATATAAACCACGGATAGACCAATTCGAGCGATTGCTATCAATTGCATCTCGTGACACAGCGTATGGTATAAATTTTTTTTACAGATGTGACAAACCTAAGAATAATTTCTGATGTAATTTTTAATCGTGTTCATAGAGAGTCCATTTCATTTGAAATTTTTTATCTTCCTGTTCCAGATTTCCCAGTTTTCGAATCCAAAAACAGAAACGCTATAAAACAGAACGCAGGATCACAAAGTTTATCGGTGAAAAATCAAAAGTCGAACGGTGTTAAAAATTTGAGACACGTGCGCGAGTCAAAGTGAGGTATTGAATCGATACAGGATTCACGTTTCCGTGATAAAATGGGAAGAATGTTCCCGTTCGCGGCGCAGACGGTTGTTTTTCATCATCATCATCGTTGAACACGCATTATAATTTCCGTTGATACTGCCTTTTCTCGTGACGACACGCGCGGCCCACGTTGCGTAGCTTCGTAGAACAACGATACGAACTCTCGACACGCGGTTACTTAATTCAAGTCGACACGGCACGTCGTTTTTCCCAGAAACGTTTACCCGATCAATGCGGCTCGGCCAGGAATTCCGTGTTCGAAAGTCGTGTTTCTTCGTACCGACAGCCAACCACGTTTCTACTTATGTGTATTACATGTGTGTGTGTGTGTGTATCAACCGCATTCGTCCTTTTGTCGAAAAATATTATGCGCACGATGTTGGACAGATTTATCGATCTCTTTCAAGATTCTATCCGATCGTATACGGTTGAAATTGATGCATCCTCCTTTCCTCGATCATGCACGGACTTTATAAAATTTTCAGGTTACGTCATAATTTTTCCCCGAATTTATGTTCTTCCCCGGATCTTGCAGTTTCGAAAAGCGGAATAAGCAAGGAATGTTCGGTGGAATAAAATGGACGTATGAAGACAGATGTTTACGCTTTACGTTGCTTTCGTTGCTTTCAATATTTACGTACATTTCTCTAAATCCTTCTCTTGCGTTATTTTTCAGGGAAACACGTTTGTCACTTGATTCGTTCACTTCTTGATTACAATAATTGTATTTCGTTTAACAAGTAGATGAATAGAATTATAAAATTCGTAGCAGTTAATTATAGTTTAAAGTACACAACAGCAAAGCAAGTTAAAACGTTATCCATAATGTTATCGTATAATATTATAAGCGTTGTATTATTATTTTTTATGCTGGATAAAAAGGAAATTACCTGAAGCCACGATCAACTAGTTATCATCAGGTTCTATTAACCCAAAGGAATATAATTAATAAAATAAATTTGGAAGAAATGAGTTACTTTTATCCCTGTCAAATTTTACAAAATAAAAACTATCGAAAATTCTCAAATTCTCAAATTCTAATATTCTAATATTTCTGCAGTTTCGTGGCATTCCATAATCTGAGAGGAAGCAAGGGTAAAAACGAGAGAGACGGTCGATTTAGTCTGCGGCCAAAGTGATTTCTCAAATTGGCGAAAGGAGGATGATCGGTCGCGCCACGTAAGCGGGCCAGATATTTACGAGGGCGAAACGGCCTCTGGTTTGCAAGTAAAATCGTCCTCCGCATTCAGCCGTGGTTCGCTGACAACGTTTGGCTTGATGGTCGACGAGGGTGGATAGGTTATAATTGGTTTTATCTGACTATAACGGCGAAGGTGGCCCTAATGAAAACGATAGGCTGACACGCGAATCTGCATACTGGTTCTGTGCAAAAAGGAAACGCAACTGGGGCCGCGAAAGTGGCCGCCAGAGAGCAGCAGCAGCAGTAGCAGCTAACCTTTCGCAGCCAGTCGGTCTGCACGATATTACTATTTGCACAAAATTACCAGGCCAAGATTGCCCGTACTTACGAACACCCCAGGCCTACGATTGGCCAACGTCGACGTCGTTGTTGCGAATAATCGCGTGCGTGATCCCGTTTGAAAACGACGCCTCGCTTCTTGCCGGTTCCCTCGAGTCTCTTGCCTTCTTCTTTGCTTGCACGATGCAATTCGAGAATCGCCCGATAGAAATCAATTTGATGGGTGTTAGACTGGAAGTTGATAGGGTGAAATGAAATGTATACCTTATAATTTTTTTTCTTTTTTTTTTTTTTCGTTATATTCCTTACTGCGAAAGAAAATTAACCTCCATTGTGAATATTACTGTGTATTAGTTTCAGTTTCATCGATAAATCTTTTGATATCGTTTGATTTTACGAGCTTTTTCAATTATTACGCGTAGAATTATTAGAAATATTATACGATGCAAAGGTAGCTTATATTTAGAGACGGTTTTATTCGTGAAAAGATATTAATGCATATTCCAATTAAATTCAAAATGGCTGGTGTAACTATTCGTGTGTATATGTCTGTAAGAAATGATTTTATTATTGTATTCCAGCTATGTCTCCTAAATTCATTTCAAAGTAAGTTGAATCATTGTATCTTTTATATCAAAATTTTATAATGAATCAAAATATGGAACTAGTTCGAAATGAATTTCAGCTTATTATTTTTATTGATATAAATTAACATAAATATAAGGAGAACTAAACGTTCCTATCTTGATTGGACAAATGATGCGATACGAAATTCTCCGAAATATCTGAACTAATCTACATATTATCAAACTCTACGCCATACCATAGGTAGAAATTGAATGATCCACTGCCTGTGGAACTTGCGTTGAGACATATCTGTGGATTTCCTCGCTGCTTAAAATCCACTTAGCACGCTGAACCATCAAAAGGTAATCTCTACACGCAAAGCACTTGCTTAACGTACGATTATAATGCAATACGTGTGTTAACAATTCTGTTAACTATTCAAAAATATTTATGATTCGCGATATTAATCGTTAAATTTTATTCTTTATTATATTGTATCTTAAAAAACGAACTTGTAAAATAATTCTATGATATCTATATCCACACGTACCTTTGCATCGAAATTATTTACAAAAAATATTTTTATATATAAAAATACAAAACACAAATATATGCAGAAATATTCCAATATTAACAACTGGAACAAAGGTAAAGATAAAATGAAGAATAATCTTTTAATTCTTCTTATTTCTAGGCAAATAGGAATTCATTGTTTTAAAAATAAATTTCTGAAAAAAAAAAAAAAAGAAAAAGGAAAGGAAAGAAAGAACTTTGAACTTGTTTCCTCGTTTCGTGTTTGAAAGTCTTAAAAATTGCGTGCGTGCAATTAGTAGTGCGGTTAACCTTCTTTTTCAAAAAAATCTAAGTGGGTTAATTCGTGATACCGTCCGAATATCGGTCTCGGTCAAATTACTTTTCGTCTTTAATTTAGGTAAGTTGCACGCGAGCAGGGGGATCAAGTATCGGATGAAAATTAAGGCTAGGGGGGAAGATAATGTTCAACTGACCAGGAAACTGATGGATCGCTCCTTTGTCCATCCGAGAAAGTAGGTCTCTTTAGCTTCGTTCTGCTTTCCTGATCTCATCCATCATGGAATAAGAAAGCGTCGAGACAGTATTCTCCTTCGTATGAATATTCAAAGAACTGGAAAACAATGGAAGAAGGAGGGAGAAAGTGACCTACAGCCCTTTAATCCAGCCTTTTAATTTTTTTCTAGACCGGGGAGGGATCCGCATCCAACGTCCATTTTATTCAGATCGGTTAACCTAGTTAGAAAATATTCTCCAAGGTGGTTAACCGCGACTAATCGCGATCCTGGTGTAAGCAGTGGCTTTTTAGATACCTGAGCATGGATCGAAATTTTTCCTTCTTCTTTACTTTGGAATTAAACTACTCCTCTTCTTCCCCAATATCTGGCTTATCTGGATTATCCCTTTTCCTTTTTTTCATATCGAAATCCTTTTCCATTCTTATCTGATAATTTGAATTTCGAAATTTTTCAAACACCGATCGATTATTAATTTAAACGTAGCTTTATCACGTAAATAATAACAGGGGATCGATCATCGTAATCATCGATTACGCCGTAATGAAATAAAGCTCGTGTCGAAGCCCATTATTTTTGGTTAAACACGTAGCCGAAAATTTGAGCAATCCTTTCCTCCCTCTCCCCCACAGTTAGATAATTTCGTCCCTAATAAACGTTTATAATACAGCGGCTATCGTCCGCTCGTTCAAACGATATGCCGCATTATAGCCGGATAATGACGAGAGAAATATGGTTATTTTCGGTCCACCGGTTCGCCCGTGCTTCCCTAGTTTACTACGCTTTCTATCTGAAGTATGCCATCTTTATTACGTTATCGTGCGCTGCGTGCCGGCTGCCAGTTTACGCCCAACAGATTCAACTGTTGATACCGGTTGTAACAGTAATAATTAGCAGTTTCTTTTTCAATTTTAATAAGCCGCTAATCAACTATGTGTATGTGTGTGTGTGTATATGTGTGTCTAGAGGATGATTGGCGCCCACGTTACATCATCCTTTGGGAATTTCTACCACGTCCATAACTGCTCGTTAATGCCACTTACTTTGATCATGTGTATCCCGGTGTGTATAAGGAGAAAGTATTGACGAATGGCACATGAATGACGGATTTTTACGTGACTTTCAGTCTACATGTCTGATCGAGGATTTTTCTTGGGTGTTTGTTAATTATTCGTGGAATTGAGAGCGATTCGATGTATCTTTTTTATAATTTGTGATAAAGGATGACGAGGGAAACTGACTTAGCAAAAATAATGGATATGATGGATGTATCTTTCTCGAAAGAATATATAATTTTCGAAGGGATGAAAAATTGAATCGAGGATTTTTGTAAATTTGATGAAATAAAATGAGAGGACTAAAAATTCATATTGGAATATATACACTTTTCTATGTGCATCTGTTAAGGAAATTGTGAACATCATATTGCATGTATAAATCATATTTTACTTCGTTGAATACTTAATAATTTATAGTTTATGTTATCAAATAACAGTGAATGAGCGTAGATTAGTTAGGCTTTTATAAATCGCACATGATTACATTGTTCATTTACGACGATTATAAATTAATGTGTCATCGAGTCTATAAATAAACGAGCAATTTATTGGTTTTTGATTATTGATTGTCAGTTAATTTATCGTTTTGACAGAGCATTCTACCCGATTCTTTTATAATAAAAATATAATTCTGAATGTGTTTGCGGAAACATTTCGATATGTAAATTCGGTATGTAAATGTTATTAATTTCTGCACTAAAGTGCCAAAGCCAGATACGTTCGAATGATAACCTTTGCACCGATAAAAAAAACTCCATTATTTCAACGATGGAAAATGGAAAATTAATAAACGAAAATAACATCGACAGAATTCACAAAACTTTTTCGAAAAATCAAAGTGAAATATAATTAAAATATACAAAAAAAGAAAAAAAGAAAAAGAATATATCATCAAAGAAAATTATTACACAAATTTCCCAATAATTCGTCAAAGAAGAGAAGCTTCTGGCCCGGAAACGAATCCAAGAAAGATTAAAAAATATTAAAAGGAAATCGCATTAATACAAAATTCTCAGGAGACGAAATTCTTCACTCGTGGCCGCTTTCCTGGCTTAGTCGAAATTCCATTCTCGTAACTCCGTGCAATAAACGTCACGTAAAATATCAAAACTATCGTCCACAGAGCGAAACCAGGAGCAACGTCAGTCGCGCTACCTGGCGATTCCTCGACTTCCTCCAGGAATCTCTCGACTACTCTCGCGACATAAATCTGCATGTTCCCTCTGTTTCGTGCATTGGCGCGCGACACGGCGCGTGCTTGCATCCGTGTGGGGCCTCCGTGTGCATTTTTACACCCGTCGAGTATTAATATTCAAGGCAGGTATAACGGTTATTTTGTGCCTCGTTTTTATATTCCGTAGAATCCGGCGGGGAATATTCAATATATTATTGCCAGGCGCTGTGCCTCCGCCACTGGCTACCTGTCTCAATATTTTATTGGAATACATATCGCAATATCGCCGAGCGGTGCGTGCAGACAGGAACGGAATTCGGATACGCTTCTGAGTGAGAATCTTTTACATTCGCATCGATACATACACATCCCGTGTGTACGCCTCCATCCATAAGAATCTGGATAAACGTGCGACAACTTCGCTCGAGTTACAAACTCACTTTAGTAATAAGTGGAGAAAATATGAGGAGTGTGTCGGATTGTCGAACGAGTTGAAGATAGATGTAAATATAAAATATTATTCGAGATCGAAGAGAGGGGTAAAATAATAAACGAGGATTTGAAATAATGTATTGATTAAAATAATTTGTCACTATGAAAATGATCATTATGAAAGATAGTCTAGCCAAATAAGACAATGTATTACTTTAATAATTTGGATAATGGATTAAAATTAACGTAACAGAATGTATAAGAGAAAATATCATGCTACCGTTACATTCATAATAACGTCAATCAAGAAATTACACGAAAGAAAGATGGCATTACCTCTTAAAACCACTTTATTCCATAATCGGTGCTCATTTTTCCAGATAAGAAATGTTGAATACGTAAATTTCAGGATATTTTTTGCATGCTATAAATTATTTACATTGAACAGAAGGAGGCAACTGCGAATAACTTTTTTATAAAATAAAACACCAACTATAATTAATCGAAACATAATAGAATGATTATGATTTTCCATTAAATCCATAAAATTGCATAAAATTATAGATATTAACTAGTAAAATTAACTTATTTTTTTCATAATATATTTCCTTTATCACATTCTCGTGATACACCCACAGATTTGTTTTCGTTTCAAAACCGATTATCAGTCTTCCAATCATCATAATAATTCTATAACACGTACGATACTCGTTCCACTGTAATAATCCACGTACAAAAATTACCAGATAGTATCAGCGATTACACGATACGCATAGTCGGTCTGGGGATGGAATTTATGACGGGGTCTGAATCGCGACGCGACGATCCATTTTTTTCCACGAATTTTCTCCGTTTCTGCACGCGTTTGACCCCACGCGCGCACGCAGTGTGCGGGAAAACGCCGAAATGGCAGTATGTTAAAAAACGCTGACACTGTCAACTAAAACCCTGGCTCGATGTGTCTTTCCCTTTCCTTCTCTTCCATTCTCATGCCGCCGCTTTTCCCCAACAACTACACGTCTCGTGCCCCACGAAATTTATCCCTCCTCTCTTCTTCCACCGCCATATCTTTAACGCGCCACCTAACCCTCTATTTCGAACGGTTCCTTGCAATTTCTTCCGTTCCTCCTTCTAACGGGCTTGCGACTCGAATCGAAAAGGATTCCCGATCTTCGATGATATTCGTGGTTTAAATTGAAATTGTGATAACGTGATTCGATAGTTATCAATAGAAAAATATAGATACAAATCGTGGAATAAGTTTGTTATCGAAATGTGAAAGTGGAATTGAATGTTAATTCTTGCACAGATTAATTAAAAAGATCGGAAACTAATAATAAATTTGTCAATAATTGGTACAAACAGTTGTCAAAATTGTATGTCAAACATGACATTCGAATAATTCACAAAGATCGTTAAGGTGATTATTATCAAGGTCAAGGTTTCTCTTTACATACCCAATATAACATGGGATCACAACACTGGGTTCGGAGAATCGAGGCTCTTCAACTTCACGATGGTTGGACAGAGATCCAAAGTTCCAAAGTTCATGGAGGACGTGGCTCCATAAACTTGATGTGGTCACCATCGAATTCTAGGACTTCCAGTGGTTTAGCTTGGGTCTAGCTTCTCTCTAGATAGAATGGACCTTTGCTTTTACCATGTCATGTGTATTAATATCCTTCAAAGTTTACTTGGAGATTTCCTAGAGTTCTAACATATCAATTCTCTGCTTATTCCAAATATAAATGGAAATTGTTCTATAACCGCATGAATTTATAGAACACGATCTTGTGAATTTATAGAACATGAGCTATGAATTTTACCCCTTATCGAAATATCAAATTAATATATACCTGTCTATCTGAGATGAAGAATATTATCAAAATCAATTTGTAATATCTGCTAAGAAAATAGCGAAGATTGTTACGATTAACGATAATAAAAAAAGAAAATCAGATAGATATCGAAAATGGAATTTCTATCAAATAAAATCATAATGAAGCTACGATAAATATATTATCCAAACAAGACGGAACGCATACATGAAACGAGAGGAGACGATTTACGTGCTATCACGTTCAACAAAAGTTCAACATATTTCCATCCTCTGTTACCTCACGTCACAGATAAATAGCACGCGTCAAAGGTACAAACGCGAATGCGATAAAGAGAAAGTAAAGGATAAATACGTGGAATGAAAGGTGTTCAGAAAAATGGCTAATGAACGATAATCACGAGAACCGAGTCAATTCAAACACGCGACTCATCAATTCTACTATTAAACTCGCCGCACTGTTATCTTTACATGTGCTCGAACACGTTTACGACTTTACATACAGAGTGTCCAAAAAATAAATATATCATTCAAGATTCGCAGAAGCACAGTAAAAAGGGTAAGTAAAAAATTACTTTAATAAACATCGATCCATTGATTCACTATTAACTTTTCAATCAATTTACAGAAAACGTTTCCTAAGATATCCTTCTTCCATTTATCTGTGATGGATTCGATTTCGTTACATCAATGAAGAATTGGCATTATGGAAATTGAACGAGGATATTCAGAAAGCGATTCATTGAGGAAAAGGATCATTGTGTATCATAAAAGTGTCTCAGGAACAGAGTTGAGTTTCCGTTCCTATGTTTTCAAAGGATCGTTTCGCTTGATCTAGGCGCGAATTTTGAACGGTTTTTTCTTTTTTAGGAATACCCTGTACACTGCGTTAATTTATTACGCCTCTTAAACGCAGCCGAGGTTTCGGTACGAGCGATATCGATTGCTGTCCAGGCACAATCGTTCGCAAACATAAAGCTTTGAATTTGTAGAAGCATTTAGTGCGAAGCGCATTACACTAATGAGCGACGAATTATGTACATTGCCGCAAATGTATTGCCGTGCTTGCACATCATGGCCGCGATGCGTCGTTACGTCTGGTAACAATTTCGGACGCGGAAGTATTAATCGTGTCGTGCAAACACCCCGCCACTGTATAATTTACCGGGTTCGCGCCCGGTTAACGCGATCTTACGCAACCTGAATTTGTACGGTTTGAACGTAATGTCACGTTATTAATTCCTTGACACCACTATCGTACCTATACCGATCCATCTTTCTGTCCTGATTTCCAAATTTTGTTCAATGTGGGATTACCAACGTATGTACGTGATTAATTTTCTTATTACAGAGCACTCTATTTCAAGTCGGTATTTTCTTTCTAAAAAATATTCTTCTCTTAATTCTAAAACTTATGAACAAGTAACAAATAATTGGCGTGGCATAAACTCGTATATAGAGATTAAGAATTTCAAAGGAATCAACAATAAGATAGACAAATAAGGGGATCGTTATTTTAATTTAAGCGCATAATAAATCTGCAGAACACGGTTGAAATCGATAGTTGTTTCGCTTCGCGTGACATCTTCGAATAAAATACTTCTTTAAGCATGTTCGCGTGTATTTAAAAATTTTGTTGGAATAGAAACACCGAGTGTAAGTTTTTTTTACAAAAATTATGGATGGATATTAAGTCGTTGAGAAGTGTAAAAAAAGGAATGTCTTCGATATTTCAAAGAAAAATTGTAAGCCTCAACTCAAAATACGAATGAGTTCAAATATAAGAAATTTCTTTATAACGAAGTTTTTCTTTCAATCGTCTACATTACATCAATAATAAATTATATATATTAGGTTAATAATAACGTAAGAAAATTTTAATAGAAATTTTTGAACCAATTAATGGCTAAAGAAAAAAAATGAAAGAAAAGTAATATTTCACACAGTGATTTCTTTTTAAAGCACAATGAAAGATTCATCCCTTTCCTCCATTCCACGCGATACGAGGCGCGCCTATATATGCTTCACGAGACTTAACGCGTGAATAACATTCAAGATAGCATTGCGCGCCGTTCCATCGATTCCAAATCACTCCGACTTATTCCGCAAGCGTAAGCCTCTCGAACGACTCAACTGCGACAGTATATTTCCATTTTTCGCTGCGTGAGAACTTCGACAGTCAGTCACGAGAATCACGACTCCACCCAGCCGAGATATTAAAGCCAGAATCTGAACCGAATTCGCATTTGTCTTTTTTACATAGGTGAAGAATGGAGACGGAAGTGCAACCAGCGAAGGAATAGAAGGAGACAGCTGGAGAAAAAATGGATAAAGTTGAAAAGATTCACTGACTTTTGTTACTGCAAGCATATCGCTCGTTTGCTGGAAAGAATGACAAACCTAACCTAAAAAATTCGGATCTTAGAGAAGATGGAGGATTAAATGTTTACGATCTTTGAAAGAATTTCATTAAAAATAACTGTTATATGTTTTTAAAATATTTCCAAAAATATACTTCAAGATCATATGATTATATGATTAAAGAAAGAGTGATACTTTTCATTCAAATACCAAACATAATCACGATGAAATAAAAGAACACTATCTTGAACTTTTTGCAGCAGGGTGCAAAGCTTTCGCATCACGGAGTGAAGTACGATTAAATTTGACGGAAAGGGGGGTGCAAAAAATGCGAGTCAAAGAGGAGAGAGGAAATTTATGGTGGGATGGAATAAGCAAACAAGCTAGGAAAAGCGTGAAAACCAAGGAGAGAAAAAATTTCGAGAATGGAAAGCAAAGCGAACAGGCGGAGGAGAAGTGTGACCCAAAGGAAAAAGGAGGAGGAGCGGAGAATGAGGCTCAACGCGAGAGTCCCCCTCCAAAAAACGCCAGAATTTCGAAAGCTGAATCGTTCCTGGTGGAAGGAAAATTCAGGGACGAAGAAGAAGAGAAGGAGGGTCGCGTCGAAAACCGTGCCAGGTTTCAGAGGCGAGGCAAAGAAGAAAGCTGAAGGTTGGTCGCGATCGAACGACGTATAAGGCTGGAAACGGGACAGAAAGTCGTGTCGGCGTCGTACGTGGGGCAATAAGAAGCCGTTATACGAGAAGACATTTACGAAACGGCATCCTCGTCCCGTACAAAACGGGTTCGAACAAGGAGGAACGGAGCGCAACTGCGAACCGACGTATCCTCGACACGCTACGATCCCCACGTGAGATCTCCTCGAGCAATTGCATTGCCTCGCCCCTGGAAAAAGAGATCGCGCAACCCTCGATTCGACGTCTCGTGTGTGACGATGAAAAAAACCAGAATCGTACGATTATCTTCTAATAAAAAGCGAAACAAGTTTGCCCCCTCATTTTTCAGATTTAAGAAGTTTTTTTATCGGAAGAAATAGTTAAATTCTTTTTCGACTTTTTAATTTTTCCCTTTTGCCGCGAAGAAAGAAGAGAAGAGGAAAGTAAAGTCGTCTGACAAGATAAGTAAAGATTCAAAACGAGGAATTTCATAATAATAATGTAATAAGTTTAAAGGAAGAGGTGAATTTGATTATTTTAGATTTTAATTCGAAAATTATATGCGTGTACACTTGTCTCTTTTCAAAAATTGTTCAAAAATTCGTTGGTTGCGTGCACATCTGCTCGCCTGGTTTATCGGTAAACAAAGTTAAACGATATTCCCTGCGGTGATTCGAGGCAACGCACCCGTCCTCACTGGGACATTTGGTTTTAGGGTAGAAGAAAATAGGGTAGCGGAACTCTCGATCGGAGATAGTCAATTAGAATTGTTTTCTCGACGAACTGTTCAGGCTGATTCATCCCCTTCCTTTTTTTTTTTTTCGTTCTGACAGAGTTATATTAGCTTTTGCATGCTAGTTCGAGCAGATAACGGGGGGGAATACTTTTACGACATTAAAGTGGAAATTTGATAGGGTAGATTAGAATAGATGTATGGAGTTTGTTATTTTTCACGTTTTAATGAATTAGTAGGGAATCAAATTTTCAGACATTGGTTATAAAGAGATGAATGCAATAATTTATATAGGTAATTTTTGTGATGTATAAAAAGAAAGTGAGTGAGAATTTTTGTTAACTGATAAAAATCTTTCTTAAATCTTAAAAAATTCAGATTTCAATAAACACATTTTCAACATATTTGAAATAAACCAATGTAATAATATACAATTTTAATTACATCAATTCATTTAAATATCTTCTAAATACAAATTACGTATGATTTATTATATAATAAGTTTAAATACGAATTTTCATTATGCTTTCAGTGCCCCCGTCGCTACGTTTTAAACGATACGCTGCGTAAATGGCTTTTATGGTCTTTAAACGGGGCTGAAGAATGAAAAACGCATGCATCCATATCCTCGTTATAAATGAACGAACGTTCCACGAATTCTTCACGATCTATCGATCACAAAACTGAATCTTTTTTGCTTGACGCTCGATCCTGCAATCCTTTTTTCACGTACGGTGTCGTGACAGCCACTTTCGTGTCTCTCGTGCGAGATATACAGCGATCGTTCGTAAAAAAAAAAAAAAAAGAAAAAGGATAAAAAAATAAAACAGTAGCGCCCGTAAAATCGAGCGTAAAATATTTAACGAGAACAGTGGCCCTGCCCTTCGCGCGTATCGCCACGTAGAACCGCCATACGTGTGTTTTTTATTACAGTCACAAGTCGAGATCGCGTACATGCATCGACCAAGGAATTTTATTTAAAATTACTACGATACTTGGTAAAACCATGCTCCACTAATTAAGATCCGTCCAGATGAGGAAGCTCGTCGAATATTTCATCGAGGGTACGTTTTATTAATATTTATTAAAACTTTGCACGCGTGCGTTGAAGTAGTAGGAATAAATAATATAAAATAGTTCTAGATTTATTAATTTAATTTAGATGCAGAGAACGCAAAATAACTGTATCGTATCTGTATAAGAGAAATTAAATAAATGAACATCGATCAATTACCGGAGGAGAATCAAATTGTCGGGCGGAAAATCGAGAGAAAATTTTTAATATAAAATTTGTTTAAGATCAAAGTAAAATCGTTTAAATATGAACTTAATTTTTAGGATTTTTCACGATTTAGCAGTTTAAATATATCTATTTAATTACGCTTCCTCACCACCGTGACCCATAACACGATCATCCCTTCTTTCAGTCAAATTTGGTGGGTCATTCGTGAACCGGATGACAGGTTGGCGTCCCTTTCGCTATCATTCCAAGCATAACCATGTCCATTGCACGCAACGGTAGTTCACTTTTACGGAGAAACACGGAGTAGGGTTCACGCAAAGGTTGCCACATCCCATGGGAGGTTACCTTCGTTTTCTTTCCTCATGAGTCTAACGTTCCTTGAAATATCCGCGAACCCTGCTCTTTTTTTTCACCCACGATGAATGAATAATGACATCCATCTTACGATGATAGATTGGAGAGGCGTCGAGATCCATCCACGTTTCGTTTCGAAAATAGGACATCTTATTCTCGTGAAAAAGTATCGATTATCAGAAATATTGATCATTATTATATTACGAGGCTTTTTTGGCACGGACAGATATCACGGACAGATGGAGTAGAAATGATTTCAGGAGTTGTTTTAGGTCTCTTTACAGCTATCTTGAAGTTGGATAATAGATTATCGCGAAGTTCTTGGTGGTTCCTCTTCGCTGTCTGTCCGGAGAACATCCTTCACGGTCGAAAAACCCGTGACATGCTTTTACTGGCTCATTTCGTGGGAGATGGAGTATCTGTTACGCGATTGGTATGCAGGCTGGTTTGCAAGATTTCTGGAGGTATTCGTTTTTCTGGGAAAAAGAGATCGTGCATGGTAACGTTTCAAGCAAACGTTCGAGCTCACGTATGAGGCTGTATACGAGCAAACATTGATAAACGTACGAAATATTTTGCGATTTAAAAAATTCTCTTGAAATTTTATCTTAACCAAAATTAATATATCAAATTGTTTAAAATATTTATTAATTCTTCACTCTCCTTTACGCAACATCCGAACGACACGAAACTTAATTTTCTGACGATCGACGAGACACGAAAAATACTACTCGTTTCTTTTCAAATACTTTCGAAAGAAATCGTACATTTCCAAAATTCCAAGCCACGCATCAAGCTTCTACCTTCCTCCTCCTCCTTTTCCAACTCATATCTCGCCGATTCATGTCCCATCGCGTGGCAAGATTTCAATTAATCGGAATCGATGTGTTGGCCGGCTGAAGAATCAACGATACGGATGATCCGAAAGAGATACAAGCGCGTTCAACGCGATATCGGATCCTCGGCGCGGCTAAATCAAATCGGCCGCGCATAAATTGCATTTCGATAACACCGAATTAACTCTATCTCTTCACCGCGTTTATCGAGTGAGTGGCGGCGATAGGCTTCCCGGTCAATCCGCTCGGATCACGGATAATGAACGCGTCATCGCCGTTATCATCCGGTGTCATTGCCGTAGTTTTGTTACACTCTTAACCGTTGAAAACAGGCGGGCTGTTTGTACTACCCGGAACAGCCATTGTGCCGTGCACGGACACGCGCGGCCGGCCGCATATAACGTCGAATAATGAGGGCTGATTTCGTACGAATCGCATCCCCCATGCTGGTATTATTATATAAACCTTTGGCAGGGGATTCGAAAGTTTTCGACGCGATATGGCGATAAAAACGACATCACAACAGGGGCGGAAAGTTGATAAAAAGTTGGCATTTTTTCGTACGTGGAAATATAATTTGTGGAAATTTTAGAATTGGAGGGAGGTTGGCTTAATAAATTTAAAGATAATATGAATAATATTTGTAGAGGGAAATTATATTTTAAAAGAACGATAAAAGTGCAGTAAAAGATTGAGCAAGACAAACTTTTATCCCTCGATATTGATACAATCTATGATATATTTTTCATTAATAATCTTACGTCAAATTTGGGAAATTCAATTATATATTCCTGTACGAAACATAAGGAGTAATACGACACACATTATATTTTCATTTCCCTCGTTCCTCCAACAGAGAACACAGAGGAACCAGTTATAAAACATTAATACCGTCAATAATGCAACTTCGTCACCTCCTAAAATCTATTTACCCCGCTCCTCCTCCTATCTCTATCAAAGCGTATGATTACACGAAACAACGGGGAGGGATCTCGTTGTTCCATACCGGTAATAACGTTTACGAGGCGCTTAAGCGTGGCCCCGTCCTGCAACGGTAATTCAAAGTTGCACGAGACATTAGGTTGTACCGTAGTAATAAAATCTCCATTTCCCGCAGGACGCAGTCAAGTCGGGCATGCATATTTAATGCGGAGACAGCACGTCGAAGGAAGGAAAGGAAAGGAAAGGAAAGGTTGCCCCGGCTGTTACGTTGCCGCCGCAACTCATCCCCCTCCTCCCTTTAACTCTCCCTCCTTTTATCCACTCATCCCCTCCCCCGTGGACTCCACTTCCGCGGAGGCGAGTCTCTCCTTGGATTAAAGTCGCGAGCCGCCACGACGACGCGTAATTCCCCGTGTAACTGGCCGATTATGAGGCAAAGCGACTTTCAGCCATGATTATATCTAAAGCTTTGTCCCTTTTCCATTCTCTCTCTCTCTTTCTTCCGGTGTCTATCCATCTGTCTATCTAATTCCCCGTTAACACACGTTTGCCGAACTAAAAGGGTCCCGTTGATATTTACCGTGCACTCTCCGAAATACGTTTCGAAGAAACCGAAGCTCCTCGTTCCTGCTGTTACTTGCCTCATGAATTTTCATCCGGACAACGCACCAACGTAGATTAACCGGTTCCCTTTGATGGCGTAGATTTCAAAGGGATGGGGGGAGTGATGTCGTTATGACGATTGGAGAGAGGTATATACGTCTGTTATGGATGTCCTGTTTATCCAAGTTGGATTTAACATATAATCTCGTTCACTGGTTGTGGAGAAGATTTGTTGCTCGGTTTATCGGTCTTACGTATCACGTATTCTCTTTAGAAGATTATTTGATACCGGTGATATCACAAAGATCCAATTTATATTATCGTATATGGAATATTATTTAAAATTATTTGTTCCAAGTGTTAAATTTTATTACAATATAATCAACGTTATGAAAACTTTCTTGTCGTTACAACAAGGGATCATCAAACCCGCAAGTTTCGCGTCCCAGAAACCGCGTAAATTTCATTCGTGCCTCGAAAAGCCGCGCCGTCGAATCTTGTGCAACGCGTACGTGTGTACGCGGCCGCGTAATTCGGAAATTTCACGATAAACCAGCGTAGCTGGTGGATTACGACAGCGTCTGTTCGCAAACTGGGGTAAAGACGTAACGGGTGCACAATGGGCGACCGGTAGCTCGGTTGCACGAGTTACTGATTTCGCGGACGTGTAAATTCTGTGCACTCGAGTGCTCAGAGACGAAAGTTGGCTCGTCACAGATAACGGGACGCGCGTTTCACTTAAAATCATAACTTTTTCCCCTTTTTTCTCCGCGAGCCCACTCGTGTTCTTTTCTCGTATATAATTTCCTTATCCCTTCGCTATCCTTATTCGTCGAAACGATTGTACACGTTCGTTGCTGTTTTATTCTTAGCCAGGAACCAGTCGTATTTTTCCTCCGATATTATACTCGATATTATATTCGAGCTTCGCTCTTGGAAAAGTACGAGGGATGAGAGGAACGTGATTTCACACGTGTGAAATTCGGTGGGCTAGCTTCGAAGGACCACCGTATTAACGTACCCTCGCTGACGTACCTTCGTGTTTCGTGGCTTGTCCGTGGCTTGTAATGGTGCAAATGAGTACGCGTTACTTTGACATGTTTAGCAGTGTTCCGTGTTTTCGTCTGGTTGGTGTTGCTCGAAGGAAAAGATCGAAGATTATGTGTTGATGCTCAGAAATAATTCTATGGAGAAGCTGTCGATTGATTTATTTTTAACGAAGTTTGATTTTGGAAGATTCTTTCAACAATGTATAAATATCAAATATAATCTCTGTACAAGTGCAATTGAATTTTTAATTAAATCTTAATAGTTAGAAATAAGAACAGGCGAGGAAAACTTTCTTTATTGTGATATTTTTAAAATATCGTCTCGTACGGATATATAAACCGCGAAAACATCAAATATTTTATGTCCCTTCCCGAATCCGCCAGTTTCTTGAGTAAGTTTTGTAGACAGGACGCGACGGGACGCGTTTCGTTAAGCCGTGCAAGTAAATGGCGAACACCACTTCCCCACATCTTGAAATCAATCTTCCTGGACGTAAATCCCATTTCCTCTCTGAGCCCTCATTTGCCTTCTTCTTGTCGATCCCGACGAAGAAATCGATGCACTTTTACGAGTCCTCCTCCTCCTCCTCCTCCTCCGATTCTAGGTCGCGTGATTCGATCGTAAACCAACTTTTACTATACCTATGGGTACACGATCGAGAAATGCCAATAGCTCGAGGAAATGAAATATAAGCGATAGTGAGAGGAATTTTATTTTTTATTCCACTGTCCTCCTTTCTTTTTATTTTCTCTTTTCTTCTTATTATGTATATATATATATTTTTCACTTCTATCTATTCTGATTTCCCTGATTGATTTTTATTTTCTGATATTTTTTTCGTTTCCTTCCTCATCTCTGTTTCTCCAACGAGAAACTCTCTCTTTCGTTCGCAGTATACGTAAGTCAAGCGTATAGTCGAGCATAAAATATATTTCAGGCAAGTGTACAGGCTTCCATGAGCATAACAGCGGCAGAACATGAGATCGACATGATCGAAAAAACGTTATTGCACGTGGGGATAAGGGAAGACTGTACGTGGAAGAGTATACTTTGCCGATATATTTCTCTTGACTATATTATTACAATAAAAGAGTTTGATTTTACTTGCGTGAATATACAGAAATTTTTCTTCGTAATAAGATATTCAAATGAAACGTTATATATATTTCAAGTTAGAAGAAAGATTTAAATAAAAAATTTGATTATAGAATTAACAAAGTGTTGATATATTGATACAATTTTTATTTATTTTCAATTTCGTTTTAATTATGCGTATATTGCATCTATGCAATTATTTCAATTACTTCTTATCATATAATCTTCTGTTCCTCTGCTACTCCACTTGTCTGGCCATAACAGACCAACACTACTTTCTGACTATGCTTATAACACATGGTCTGATCATCACTATTCTGTTCTATTTATTGGATTCTAGTGTTTACTTGAATATCATACTTATTTTATTATAATAGTCTAAAATGTTTCTCTGATCAACAAATTGATCTATATTTATATATCTTCCTTGATATTACAATTATTACAATATTAAATTATTATAATTCTAATTCTTCCCACGAATTCTTTTCCGCAATAATTCCATTTAAACTGAAAAAAGGAGGAAGTACGTCGTTTATTCGAAAGGAAGTCGAAACTTGTTTCTCCTTTCTGGTCGAGAAACAGAACCATGACCCAATGACATTCGGTGTAATTGTTCACCGAACATTAATGCTTATGTTACGTCAGTTTGGTCTCCAGAATGGATCGTAAATCCCTCGTAACGACCAACCGGTCGGTGCTTAGTCAAGACAAACTGATATTTACAGTACGTCCCATCCTAGAAGGCATTCGTTTCCTGTGCAATTGGAAGGTAAAGAACAACCGTTTACCCGTGGATAACGGTACCAAACAACCACAACATTCTACCTTCGGCGAGATTTTCACTCACTGTAACAAGCAAGGCTCCCAACGAATGGGTCACGTGCAATCGAAAAGAACACCTCGTATTCCCATGATTTTCGAGAAATTCTCGAAACACGAGGTTAATTATTAATCTTGTTGCTAGATAAAAATTGCATCATGCTTTGAGATAATCGGTTTTTTTATTCCTTTTTTTACTACCCTTTTATTTTCTGATACGTTGCTTCTTCTTCTTAATTTATCATATTATCGATACGTATTCATTTATGGAAATGTTTGTTCCATAGATGAATCATCGAGTAATTTGACACAACATTTCACACGCTTTAAGTTCAATCTGTTGTTTGACTTAAATTTCATTACTATTTCACGTTACATAAAATAATTTTCTTAGAATTTTACGTGTATTCATTTATAATGCGCTTCGATGATATATCAAGTTTTGATATATCAAGAAATGCTTTTAATATTAAAATAACAAACGTTATTCGCGAAACTTTGTCTTTCGCTTGTCCCAGGCGAGCATTTATGGAAATATAATTTCTTCTTCCCGTATCCTTTATTCACGGGTCGCAGTGCGGAGAAATATAGTTGGCGAAGGGAACTCGTGCCGTGTCTAAACGATGCCGTGCAAGTTCCTAAGAAACTGTTTTAAAGGTTAATCGAGTACTGCAGAAAGCGTATTCTCTGCTTGACTGCTTCAATTAGCTGTCTGAGTAAAGATTCTGCTAAATGCACTTAGGAACTACTTTGCCAAATGAGATCTTTGTGACAGAGAAATTAAAAATTGGCTGTAAAAGGTATATTCTGAAAACATGAAAACTCGTGCCGACCAATTTAAAATCACGTATCGAAAGAAATTCAATTTAAATTAACCTTTGCATTCACGAATTTCCAGAATCTTCTTCCGTTGCGATTCTGTAACAATAATAATCTTTCTAACTCAACTTTTCGACGCTTGAACAACGCGTAAACAAAGTTAATTAGAAAGGAATTCGATCGCGATAAAAGCATCCAACGATCCAACCTACAATCGAATAACAATCTCCATAAATATCAAGCATTAACAATAACTGTAACTGTAGAAAACGCCATGACAATTTCCATTGCAAGTGGCAATCTTTCGATCGTTTCGAGAGGACGTTTCAACACAATTACCATTTATAAAGCAACGAAACGTCGTTCCCAGTGACGTTTACCTCCGTTATTTGTACCGCTCTTCTCGAAACCAGATACCATTGGCCCGTTTCACCCCGAAAACGGGGTCAGTGGTTGCGAATGGAAGAAGCGGTGACGAAATTTATCGTCGACCGGTAGGAAAGAGTTTTCACGAGTGGCGAGAACTAGCTTTTTCTCACACTTGCAAGAACCATAGCTTGTGGTTTACGTGCGTTAATAGTGCAGCTTGCTCGGTTATCGAAGTTCTTTCTGGAACGGAAAAGAGGTAGAAAAAAGGACGGAAGGAGAGGGAAGTATGAGCTCGGATGGGAAATAAAAAAAAAAAGAAAAAAACGAAGGGGAAAAAGTGTTGGTGCATCGAGGTAATGGTATTATAATAGTGACCGACGTGGTTAAAGGAGGAACAAAAGCGGAGGAGAAACAAAATGGGGTTTTCGTGAGCGAGGTACTTACGTTTGAAGAACGAACCTGAACCGAGATGAGGTTTCATCGTAACCGCTTAATTATCCGTTGGATAATTTTCCTCTCCTTCTCACACCTAACAATCCTCTTGGAAAACTTTCGATTGCTTGTATTGCAGTTAATCTCTACTTGGTTGTTGTTGCTCTTTCGAAATATTGTCCTCGACAAAGATTGTTGGAGATTAATATCTGAATTTTTTAAGTTGAAACGAAAACGATTATTGCCAAAATTCGAAAATTTCGTACATGTATGAATACTGAGTTGCGATACTCTTGGAGTATCATTACTTTTCTTCCGTAATATCTTATTGTATGCAAGTCGAGGCGGTTGAGATGAAATTCCAATCGGATCCTTGAACTGAACGTCTATCTCACTGAAATTTCCGCATTATCTGGAAGTGGATTTGTTTTAATGTCTTTCGTCGCGCTTCCCTGGGTTAAATGTTTGCGCTTAACGGGTGTCATTTGAGGGTAATTACGGTTCTCCACGTCGGAAAGATACAGAATCCCGGGCGAGACCAACCCTTTGAAGGTGGTTCATGCGTATTTCAATGTCTCATCTTATTATCCGAGATCCGGGAAAGCTTCTGTTCCTGTTGAGAGAGGCGAACGACAAACACCTCTTCTCTTTTTAAAATAAAATACGGCTCGGAATTATGTTCTTTCCAGAGTTCTCGAAGAAAAGAAGCGCGTCAAATTTAAAACGAGACCGCGAATCTTTGATGAGGGAGTCTTTCTTTTTTGTTTCTTGCTCGCTCTGAAAGGAAAAGAAACCCGGCACAGAAGAGGTTTGCCGATAAAATACAAGCTAAAAGAGTTCGGTAAGGAAATGTCGTTACAACTTCGAATATATTGGTCGAAACTTTTGTTTTCGAATAGGAAATCCTTACCGAGTTGTTTCTGTAAAATATAAACTAATTAATAATAATTCTGTGATAGGATTATGAATAATGAATAATAATCTTTAGATCCACTAGATTCGTTAGATATCACGTAATTCGTCTCGATTAAACTCTATTGAAATTAGAAAAACTTTAAACATAGTTAGAAGCGCGAAACCTTGCCCCATAAAACTTTTCTATTCATCCCGATACGACTTCCACGAAATATCATCGTGCAAAGAAAAAGATGATTCTTGTCTCGCTGACAGACGGGATTCCTAGCCTTAATTATTACGAAAACTTTAAATTCTTGTATCTCGAAGAGAGTTTTCAATACACACAATGTATTTTGACTTTTTAATTTTGTCTCTTTTTACGTCATACAATGATCCATTGCTGTAATAGCAACAATAACAATCCTACATTGTCCTACGAATAATTTCCTCTCCAACCACTACACGATCCACAAACCAATTTACCAATATATATTTATAAAACTCAAGTTCAAACTGCATAAATTCAAGACCGATCATTCTCACGAAACCTTCCTCGCCCTCATCGCGCAGGGCAAATCCCTTTACCGGAGGAATATCGTTTCCGACAGCGACTCTCAAGGCAGCGCGCATTAGGACACGCAACTTCTTCCCCGACTAATCGAATGAATTGGGCCGCGTTATTTCGCAGCGAGCGCACCAAATCTACTTACGCACTGCGAGGCAGTTCTTACGCAGGGGTCGGTGGAGAAGTTTTTACTCGAAGGTCCGGCCAAGTAATGCCATCACGAATACTTTTCCTAAAGGGATCCCGTGGCATTTAAGGAGGAAGAGGGTTATACCAGCCTAAGTGCACGCCGGCTAGGGTTACCACTATGGCTTGTAATATTACCCGCGGCTTTTCGCCCCGGAGACAGGGACGAAAGATTGTGCGAGACGGGCGCGAGACGGAGAAACGAGACGGGAGAGGAGCCGCCGC
This sequence comes from Apis cerana, assembly GCF_029169275.1. NCBI lineage: Eukaryota > Metazoa > Arthropoda > Insecta > Hymenoptera > Apidae > Apis > Apis cerana. The sequence goes on from NC_083857.1 coordinate 5,854,751, forward strand.
GTAATGGTATTTCCAACGGAGAGAAGGGTGCCCCGCCATATTCCTACCGATGTTTACACCATCGGTTGAAAGTTTTCGAGGCGATATTCGGGCGACTCGAATGGGTATCGCGCCTGTGGAATTAGAAGAAAAGGGAGGGAAAGGGAAATTGTCCCGATGCTGCTCGTGAATTCGGGGTCGTTTCGTGAGGAGGGATTCGAACGAAATCTAAAAAGTTTGATCTAAAAGTGGGATGTGTCGAGGCAAAGTTTGCGCGTGTGTGAGTACGAGGAAAATAAGGGATATTGATTCTTAAGGGATTTCTAATCTAATGTCTCGCTCTCTTTTAACCCTGAGCGCAAAGTGTGTAATCTTGTACTTGGACTGAATTTAGGGATAAATAAGAGTTTATAATTCCGAAGGAGGAGCGAAATATCCTTATAAAATATTAAACTTAAACAGGAAAAATCTATTCGCCGCTTTCAAAATTTATACAGATTTATACGAGCTATAAAATAAATAAATTTTTCCCTTCGAATATCGAATCGACGAATATTTCTACATTTTATTTCTCGTTCGTCAAATTCACCCCTAAATTCACCCGTTATTTAAAAATAACGTACCGAAACGAAATTTTACAATGCATCCATCAGTCATTTCATATCCAACCTGCCCATCTCCCCTACGATGATACGATATTATATACAACCAGGGGAGAATACAGAAGAAACAGCGACTCGGAGAAAAGAAGAGATATATTTCTCAAATTTCTCAACCGTGCTCCCCCTCCCCCTGATTATCAAAAAATCGCGTCAAGTCTAATAAGTATAAACGCCCCACTCGAGACACGGCGAGGGAACGTCGCCATTCCGGTCGTACCTTTTCGAGTACTCGAACGATGGTGTAGGAAAGGGACGGGACATCCTGTGGGAGAAGTGGTTCTCGCGCCGTTCTTTCTGGAGGACAGAAAGGGGGAAGATCTTTGGCCCTGGGTATCCAGACAAAGCTCTAGAGAGAGCGTGAGAGAGAGAAAGAGAGGGACATTTTGTAAATTGGATTACGTCGCTTTCTTCTCTCTCCTCGAATCGTCTCGTTCGCCCTCTCCCTTTTCTTCCACCGTGAAATTAATATCCGAAGATGAAAGAAGCTGCGGTCCAGCTCGTTCGGATCACCCTTTTCTACCTTCCCTTCTGTCTTCCCCTCCCTCCTCCTTCCTTCTTTTCTTTTCACTCCTTCCTCCGGTGACCCCTCGACCCGCCATTTACATAATATGGAATAAATCGTTGAAATTCGTCGACGACCCTCTGACACTTTGGCTGCTCCACGTCGAAAAAAAAAGAGGAAGAAGGAAACGCCAGAAGGGAGGAAAAGGGATGCAAAAGAGAAATGAAAATACCGTTACAACGGCAACCTTAATGGTTGATAAATAATTACGACACGAAGAGGGAAGAGGGGAAAATGCTGGCAACTCGGATGATTTGTTTTTAGAGGAGGAAGGAAAGAAAGGCAAATTGTTCGTTCGGTCGAAAATTAAGTGTAATTTGGCGAGCCGGTCCGGTTATTCATCGAGGTTATCGATTCTACTTATTTTAGGTTTTTCTTCTTCCTTGTCCTTCTTTTTCTCCGCTCTCTTTTATTTTTATTTTTCGTCCGTGCACATAGTAACCGTATTTTTTACGATTGCGGCGGGAAAAGAAACGCTAACCGGGCCAATATATATATATATATATTTCGGTTCTTTTTTCTTTCCTTTCTTTTTTTTTTTTTTTTTTTGGTCTTGTGCACGCTCCGCTTCGAGAAAAAGGTTTGCTTCGACGTAACCGGGAGCTGTGAAATTATCTGAAGTATCGGGAGGCTTTTTTTGTTGTTCCTGAAACGTGTCGGTTAAAGGCGACCTTAAACCAAGGTGTACGACGTGGAGGAGACTAAAGTCTTCTCTTAAATTAACCGTGCGTCTATCTACAAAGTACCTTGGGTGAAATTAATTTCCTACGAGAATTTTTATAAAGAACCGTTCCTGAGAGTTTTCTGTCCTTTGTGATGTCTAAAGATAAATAATATTGGATTAAAGTTGTAGAGGCGAGAGAAATTTAGCCTTATCTCTCTTCCTTTTTTCTTTTCTTCTATATTCATAATTTTTTCTATAATCAACTTTACACAAAATTAATCGATGGATTGTAAAAATAATAAAATTTAATATTAACGATAATTTTTAAGTTTTTAACATTTAGCATATTTGAAATTAAACATAGATTCAAATTTTCAAATCGATTCGCCAAAATAAAAATGTCTTATCATTAAACCATTATCACAAATTTCCCAATCATTCTGAATTCGTTCAACATTTGTCGTCAATTATTTCTGGAATAATTAATAATAAAATAAACATGTGTTTCAGATTAAAAGAAAAAAAAGATTCAAAATTTCTCGACCTCGTGACGTGTTAACCGCCGGCATTTATCCGCGGATTCTTCGCATCGATCGCCGCGTTTTTCGAATAAACTTCTATTTACCGAGCATCAACCAGCCGAATTGAGGATTATTGGATTCTCGTTAGAGCGGGAAGCTATCGTCATACGAAAATCCGCGGCCGGCTTTAGCCGTGGCAGTGACGCGGTGCAGCCCCGCACCATCGAAGATTATCGATGATGAGGGGATGGCGGTGACTCCGTAAGGCGCATCCTTCCCAACTTTATCTCATAAACCGATCCCGAGAGAGAGGCCTCCCTTATCGATCCTCTGTCGGCACGATAATGGATAGAATAATTACCAGAATAATTAGGACGTGGCGGTGGCAGGCATTGAGGAGCATCGAAGCGCGCGCGATCCGGCCAAAGTCGTTTCCGACTATTATTTCAGGCTTGAACACCTTCTCCTTGTTGCGGATATGCATTTCACCTTATCGTTATGTGTTTTGTTTTTTTTAATTTGATTTTTTATTCAGTTTCAGGGTCCTCGAAAAGAATGGACTCGTCAAAATGGGATACAAACAGTGATTATAAATATTATTTGGAATGAAAATATCGTCAATTTTTAAACGAAGTTTAGCAGATGCAATCCACTCGTTAGTATAATATAATCGGGTTTGGAAATAAAATATTTCGATTTGAGGTTAAAAATTAAAAAAAAAGAAATCGTCACACATTCTTACGATTCAGAATTACTGTTGGAGCCGAAAAATGCTAGAACGAGAAAATCTTGTTTCAATGAAATTAAACACACGAAGAAATATTAAAATTCACGTTCGCAACATTTGACGATGCGAAGCGCAGTCGTGATAATTGATACGGTCTCTTCCTCGTGCGCTTTTTTGCTTTATTAATTAGCAAATTGATACAGCATCGATGTTTTCACGGTCTCTAAATGTTACACGATGTCACGATCCCCCACCCGTTCGAAAAACGAACGAAACAAGCAATATCATCGGCCAGATCCATCAACGGATCCGTCTATTTCGTTAATAATAAAAGTGCACACCGCGCCCCTCCCCCCACCCACATAAATTCCATCCACGCTGTATAAACGCGACATCATCGAGAACAAAGTATACAGACACAAGTGTACAAATGTACCTGTAACGAGGGGGAAATTGTCGACGCGTGTTCATAACATTTTTTAATTAGTGAAAACCGCGATGAAAAATAACAATAAAAAAGAAAAATAAAAAAGGAAGAAAAAATTGCACGGACCGTGCATGGAACGCGAATCGAGATTCATGTATCGGTATTAAAAATCGGTGCGAGTAGAAAATATTAAACAGCTTGTTTTCGTGAATGCGTATTTATCGTTTCGATGTTTGACCATTGTGTATTAAAATGGGTACACATAATTCCGCGATATTCTTCCATTTATCCATGCAAATTTCTCTCGAATTAAATTTCGATCCTCCTTTAAATTTTCAATTTTTCGTTTCGCGAATATTTTCCAATACTACTTGGAAGGAGGAGGAGGGAGGGGTAGGAGGAAGAAATGCCGTAGGTCGATCTTATCTCGAAATTTTCCGTGAACTTTGCATAGAGATACTCCGTTTAGAACGGAAAAAGTGGAGTGGTTCGAATGAAAATTCTATCTCACCGATTCCTCGTCGTCAGCAGTTTTCTTTCGCCGTTAATACACCATACACTTTGATCGAATTCACGTTATTTCGTGATATATGGGATTATATCAATTTACGAGATTAAAAAATCTCTCTCGCTGTAACGAATGATAGAATAATAATAAATCTCTTGAATTTATTATTAGTGATCTGCTTTCTCTAAATAAATCTGATTCGAATAAGTATAACTTGATTTCGACCAAATTTCTTATATTTTCTTTTTATATTTTCAAAATTACATCATGATTGTTTAACGATTATCAATCTTCAATCCAACTCTGATAATACGCATAGAATACTCGCATATATTTTCGTTTTGGAAACTTTCTGAAACGAATTAATCACTCGATTCGCACCTCGAATTTCGATTCGCGCGAAAGGGGGACGTTCTCGACGAAATAAGGGGTGCGAGTCCTTCCTCCCACGGTCCATAAATGGCGCAGTGATCCGAGAATGCATTAACAACTTTGGCATTATCAATTCTCGTATAATACCGCGGGAGAGAAGTTGGCCTGCAACTTTGCCAGCCGCTTTGCCACGCAAACAAGCCTACGTTTCTGTATACTTTGCCTGCACAAAGACGCAACCTATCAAGATTGAGCAGAATAATAATTTGGACGGCCGAATAAATTTTTCTTTCCTTCCAAGACAAAATAGATTCGACTTGAGCGACTCTTTAAACACCTTTTACAAAGAAATTAATCCGACCTTAATTAAACTTTAAGAAAATTTCCTGTTTGAAAATTATTCACGAAAATCTTACACCATTTTGAAATCGAGATGATAATCGCCTCGCGAACAATCACGAAACAATGAAAAAAATAAAAATATTATCACTTCCAATCGGATAATTGACTCGGCGTACAAACGAAAGATGAATTCGCGCATGTGGATGTTAAACGCGCACGTACACAGATTCAGACAAGCGCACGTAGGCAATATCGTTCTCAACCTATGTAGAGGGGGTGTCGCACACACTGGTTCGCGGACCAGCGCATCGAACAGGGTTCCCCAGCCTATTTGGGGTTGGCTTGTTCGCGCGCGACTTGCTACGTGACACATAATTCAACCAACTCCATAACCAAGTTCGAAGTTATACAGGCCCGCCAGCCTTCCACCCCCAACTACTGTCCCTAGACTACGTTTCCTCCGACGATAAGTTGCATGGTACTTACCTGGAAGCTACGCCAATGCTGGCGAGGCACTGCCTCGTTGCCTTCGATGGGGTGGCAAGACCCTTGGGTTTGTATCTGCCTCGCCAACTCTTTTCTTCTGGAACAGATTGTTCGATGCGAAATTGTTGAATGGGATGATTATCGAGGGATATATCGAGGGAAGATATTTTTATTTATATTGTATAGTGGTTTGTATAGATAGATAGAGCATTTAAAATATTCTTGAGTTTTAATGTTTTAAGTATCTGTCTTTATTATTCGAGGAAATTTTTTCATTCGACAGATTGCTTGATTAAAAATAAAAAGATTTTTATATATTTTTAATCATCTCAGAGACTCTCCTTAGATTATCCTTTAGTTTTATACTCGTTCCTGAACTTCCATTTTGCTAGTATCCAGATGATGTCGCGTGTTAGGGTATTATCTGTCGAGTCTAACTCCAAGAGTTAGTATAGTCGAGCAAGGATTATGCTCGTCCCCGAGTGTGAAAAGTTTCCAAAATCTCGAAACTTTATCAGGGTAGTGTATTCAAGGAACATAATACTATAGAGCAGGTGTTGTATCAAAGAAAAATCCCACGAAAAATAGAAGCAATTTTTTTACAAAAATATTATAGATTCACGTGCGTTGCAATTGTAAATAATTCAATGAATTACGTACGTAATTTTAATTCGTAAATTAATTGCAATTACTATAATTTACAATTTGTCATTTAATAAAAATATAAATAATTTATCAAGAGTAATTCTAAGACACGTTTGATTTTAATAAAATTGAAAAAACGAAATTAAAGAAAAACCCTTTCTCGTGGATTATACCATAATCTTAATTATTATAATGAAATCAAAACACTTATGCAATGCATACGTGTTTGCATGCAATTCGTAAAATAGTACAATAGCGTATTATTAATTGATAACGAGCCTCATTCGATCATTCAGTTGCACTATCGATTGGTGCCGATAATTTATTTCAAACTTCTATGTATAGCCCAATATAAATTACTTCCTCCAATAAATAATTACCGTAAATGTACACCACAGAAGCCAGATCAGATAAAAATCCCACGAATAAATAATTCATGGATATATATTTCACGTCATTTATAAAGCCAACGTTTCTCGAGCAAGAAAATAGCTCTCATTTTTATCGATGAAACATTCACAAATAATCTCTTTCACACTATGACGTCCACTTACTCATTTATTCCTGACAGCCATACCGAAATACTTCATATTGTCTTGTTAAATCATATCGTCTTACTTCATTTTATATCGAATCACGATAAGAATGTTCTGATTTAATCCCCTATTTTCGAATACTGGGCAGACATGCAAAAATGACACTTGGAAGAAATATATCATAGATAAAATTCATAGAATTTTCATCTATGATATTTGATATTGATGAAAACAATCTTAGATTTGTTAATATTTAATTTGAGAAATTACGAGTCACGGTTTTCGAATCAACTGTCAAGGAACACGTATTAAAAATGTTAGAAATATTATTTTAAAACAATACACGGCCTTCGAGTTATTTTGATTCTCACGTTAATATAATCCCAGGAGAATAAAACAAAAGCGCAATTATTTTAAATTAAGATAATTTAAAGCATAGAAGTTAAAGATTTTCAATAAATTCTCTTGCATAAAATGTTAATAGATTTTATAATTGAATGGAGAGAAGAGAGAGAAAAAAAATCGTAGGAGAAGATGAAACGAAATCAATGTTTTTTTTTTTCCTTTTTTTTCAGGTTATTGGTACGAGGGAAGATTTATCTTTAAGTAGATCGCGAAACGACAGATCAAATTCTATGGGTCGTAGTAAATTCGATCTACAAAGAAATGGAACGAAGTTTCTATTACGCGGGAGAAACTGTATTCTTACGAATTTCTGGAGAAAAAAGAAGGAAATGTTCTTTTAACGTTTAATTGTATCGCGTGGATTCATGTTGTATAATGGCCATTGTTCGATTTGCAGTTTAGTCCGTACTGTTTTATCTTTTTTACATTATTCTTCTTATTTTATTTCTTGTGAAATCAAAAAAAGATCGTCATATCTTATCATCATCTTATATAATCTTTTAAACAATAATGGGATTTCTACGTTATTAATATTAAATACTTATAAATATTTATGAAAAAAATAATAAGGAAGGAAGATACTTAATTGGGTATGTATAAAAAAGTAAAAATAAAATTTTATTATTTTAAAATATCATTATTTCTTATATGTAAAATTTTTCCACATAAAATACAAAGCTTAACTTGTAAATTACAGATCAATAGTTCCTGTTAATACAAATATTAATAAAAGAAAAAGAATTCTCCAACAATAACAAGATAATCCAGAATAAACATACTCACTTTGATAATCTGAACAATGTGAAAACATCTCGAGAAGGAAGGAAGCTCCCTGCTACATCTTTTTTCATTTCGTAGAACGATTTATGCTTTCATGTATACGAATCAAGGCGAAACAGTATATAGCAATGATATAAAATTGATATTCGCCATCAATCTGATCTTCCTTCGTGACGGATGAAGAAAGCGAGTGAATCAATAACGATGATACGAACGATCGAAAACTGTGTTTGTGTTCGTTCGAATATATATCGACGAGATCTATGAAAGCGGCAATCCGTGAAATCGTCGAAATCGCCCGACAGCGAAAACGTCCACGTTTTACATCTTTTTCCGTTTCGTCCAGAGGAAACGAAGAATCATAGGGTGTTTTTGTCAGGAATAGATCAGTCGGGAAGACGCCACGCCAATTCAATCAGAAAGATTGCTGATAACTTGTGCTATTAAGCCTCAGAATCCTAGACGTATAAGATAAACGAGCTTATTGTGATTTGAAACTTTTGGAATAATTTGACGGTATTTTGATTTTAATTTCTTTTTTCCTTTCTTTTTTTTTTCGTCGTGATGAATAAGAAAATTAATGTTTATAATTGCAAAATCTCGTGGAAATTTTTTTACTAGGTTTTAAGGAATAAATCATTCCATGGGATGTAAAAATTTAATATAACGTGTACAAGAATTATTCTTATTAATTAAAAAGTATGAAATTCGATGGTACACGTAAAATTCCAATATTAATAATAAGTTGAAAATTAAAATTCGTAAAACTCAAGCGTTTCGAGTCTTGCATTTTTGAGTCAAGATAAATTCGTGATTGCCTGCGAGCACTTACAAAAATGCAGTTCGTAAATATAACTTTTTTGTAACTCGCGAAGTCGAATGGTTAAAAATTTCGCCAGGAACGTTCCTCCAATTAGAGAATCATTTTTGCGCAACTTCACGCGAGACACGGTGAACTAAGAGATACGTTTATAGAAATTATTTCGTGGCAATGGTGTTCAACCCAGTTTCGCGATAATTACAAAAACGTATGCGTGTGTAGGCGGGTAAATGGGACACCCGAAATATTTCGAAACAAAAGGACAAAAGGAAGGGGTGGGATTCGCGAGGCTAAAAATTGGACTGCTTTCGTGGCTAATGAGTCTTTCTCTCTCTCCCTCTCTCTTTTTCTTTTTGAAAAAAAATGACGACGAAAAAATTATGCTTACGAAATATAGGACAAAGAAGTAGCGTATAATTTCGCGTGAAGTTTTCTACAAAAGATTTCGAGAAATGCTTCGTTCGTTGTTCGTGATTGTCGCTAGGCTAGGTTAGGTTAGGTTAGGTTGCAAACGTCCGACGACGCGTCCAGCGAAATATGAATTCTCTGGGAATTCTCAAGTTTCGGTAATCATCGCAATTTCGTTGTACGTGATATAATTTTGAATTCAGGATTATTCAAATTCTGCGTGTACTCGGCTGCGAAGTCGCCCGAAACCAGTCGTGGACCGGTTCCATGGTTGCGTTTGGTGGTGAGATTATGTCAGCCGCTTAGACTACCTGTCAAACCAAAACTCCGTCGATGTTAGGGAGATCCGTACCATTTTGCGGTTAAAGGGGAGAATCGTGGAGAAATAGAAACTGGAGGAACGGGAAACGGAGACGAAACATGTCAGGAAGTATACAAATATTATACAACATGCAAATAGAGGGGGCGATTAGAAATTGGAGTTTATTATTTTCAATGGATAATTTGTTTGATTAATAAATGAAATATGTATATCCACTTTATAATATTCATATTATTGATGTTAGTTATCAAAAGAATTATTTTTGATAACTATAACTATTGGAAATATAATTACAAATTATTGAGAAAATAATATATATTTAGGTACAACTTCTCAAAGAATTCTTGTATTTATGTTTTGAGTTCAAAAACTTCTTTTGCGTAAAAATTCAACTTAATGAGGTGAAAATCTAGTTTGAATATTCTTACACACTTATTGTTTATTCATGTATTATAAACTTCTTTCAATTGTTTGTGAATTTTCATGGAAGAAATATTTACAAACTGAAACATAAATATTTCTATAAATTGAATTTCCATAGAAGATTGTTTCATATGTTTCATGTTATATGAGAAACAACGTTACACAGAAATATTATATCGAAGACACGTTTGTTTCTGATCATCTTATTGTTTTAGATTCTATTTTTAAATAATTAATTGTAAAATAAGAAATTTTGATCTTCTATGCGTAGAAATCTTTTCGCCAAATCTTTCCCAAATAAATCAATAGTAAAAAGTTTTCCAATAAGAACATTCGACGAGGATACATCCAGATACAATTGATAAAAGAAATTGCTACTTGAATAAAGTCGTTCGGAATTGAGAAAAATGTAGACTTAAAATTGTCTGTAAGGTCTGTAGGTATAGCTCGTAAAACTGACGCTTACCAACCTGGATTTTGGTTTGAGGATTTCATTGGCACATCTCGCTCCTGAAGCGGCCCCACGATTCACGAGGCCTTAAGTGATTTCGTGTTTCACTCTTTTATTTCTTTGGTTTGAGTTATATTACGATATCCCTGATGTTATGACTTTTTCCGTGAACTGCAGAACCTCTCGAATATTCTTTCGGATTTTTATGGTTTATAACACTGCAGGGAAACCCTCGCTTCAATATCTATGCGAGATAAAGTATCGTACATTAAACCGGAGGATCGTAAAATTGAAAAATTTTAATCTCAACGTTATTATTCTTCGTTCGTGCAAATTGATACAATTCGCTCGAGCAGAAACAGAAAAAAAGAAGAAACTGTATTATCCAAACTATCCCTCATTATTTCCAAATTATAAAGCAAAAATAATATCAATAAAAATTCCAAGATGAAAGACTCGCATATTTATACACGAAAAAAATCACTTACAAAATATATTCGATAAACCAAAACCCTATAAATAAAATTCTTAATTATCGATCAATTGATCGAAATAATAATGAATACTTATCTCAACGACGAAACATATCGAAAGACAATCCAATGGCTTTTTAATGACATTGCGTGCCATTTTCTTTCCCGATGTTTTATCGAAAACAGACATTTGACGATTTGCTCGATCGAGGTGCAACGGATCGAACGTCAATCTTCCCCATGGTTCGAAAGGTATTCCGATAGATTGTTACGGTGGATGGATTTTCTCGCGGTTACCTCACGGAATTTCCTCGCGGGAAACGCACTTTGAGCACGGCCGTTTTCAGCGGTTCTAATTAAGTGTCAGACACACCAGGCCGGAAGCGACGCGTACCGCATTAAGGCGGTTAAGGGGTTAAGGCTGTGGCAAGTGTCGAAAAAGAAGAGGTGTAAAAAAAAAAAAAAGAAAAAGAAGAAGAAAAAAAGAAAAGAAAAAAAGGAACGAAGTGAGAGAATAAGGTGCGGCGTCTGCGGAGGAATTAAAAGCCCTGAGGGCAAACTCTTATCCAGCCGACGAAACGCGATAATGGTTGAGCCGTGCTGTAAATCTTTGGAATTAATCCTTCGCTACTTTGCCCTCCGCCTTCGTTTCCTTCCCATTGTACCTTCTTTTTTCCATCCCTTCCCCCATATCGTCACCCTTACCTTTTCAACCTTTAATCGCGCCTATTGTGCTTGTTTGTCATTGCGATAATTGTCGTTGTCTATCGTCATTTCTCCAGATTCCAGGCGCTGATTTTCTCTCGAACAAGGTTCGGATACATCGTGCAAGTGTTTCAGATTGTTGAATTTATTTATTCCTATTTCATTGGTTTCAGTGTACCCGGTGTAACCAAAGGTACGAATAAATTTTACACTTTGAAATATTCTTTGATGCAAGTAACAACTGTGTAACAATCGTTTCTTAGATCGTTTGAGCAAATATGGGAGTGATCGCTCGAAAATTGAATTTTTGGTACATTTAAAAAAAAGAGAGAAGCAACGAGGATTTATTAAATTGAGTTATTTAAGAAATTACTAGAAGGAATTTCAATCCATGGACAAAAAAATTAAAATAACGCCACTCGTTTATATCACTTATCAACTCCTCCAAGGAAAGAGCAGTACATTTCTAAAATCCTTGTTCAATTATTTCGCCTACAGCCAGTAGCTGCATCCGAAGCAGAATAAAAGAGAAACAAAAAATTGACGTAACCCGGCAATTATCCTTAATGCGCTTTCTTGCTGTTTAAAGCCCGGGAAGAAGTTCCTCGTACAAGTCCACCTTGACTCGAACCGAGGAACTACTCAGGAGGATTGCCATCTCGAATGTCACAGACAGTGGCAGACACAGTTTGCAGTGCAACGATGGTGGAAAGGAACATGTCTCTTGGGTGTGGAGGATGCACGGATAGGACAACTAAATGGTACTATTATAGAAATTGTTACATTTTATTATTTCTCCTTTGATCAATAGGAGAGATGTTTTTTCGATAAAATTGTACATAATATTGTTGAAAAAAGGAGAATAATTATTAATTCTCGAATTACTTTTCAAAAAGTAACAGTAAAAATATTATTATTACACAATAATATCTAAGAGATTTTTAGACTAACTCATTAACACGTTCTCGTACATCCAAATTCCGAAACAAATTTTCTACTCTCCAAAATTCAATTTCCCCAATTGTGCAATTGTGCAATAAGTTTAAATGCTTATCAATCAACACCAACGAACCTCCGTTGAACGTCCAACAAAACATCGATCGATCGAAGAAAACCGTCTAAGCAGGTCTCTCGTATCGATTCAACAAAAAAAGAATGAACGGAAAAGAAAAACGCTGGAGGCGGAAGCGGATTTTCGGATGTCTGAAACGGGCAAGACAGCAGAGGCCGGCATGAAACGACCAGTCAATAATGGCGCTTTAAAATGGCTTAAGAGTTGCGAAACAATTCGCGAAGCCCCGAGAAACTGACAAATGCCATCAAAGTTTTAATACCGAAGTCATTTAAAACTTCGACCCATCCGTCGCGTGGCCCACGGATGGAACTCGCCTCTTTACCGCCATCTTCGTTCCTCCACTTCCTGCTTCTTCGAGTCGTCTCTCCCACCCCCATCCTCTCCCTTCCCCTCCGTCTCGCTCCGCTCGTGGAGACAGCCATGGTCTAATCCCGCGACTACCCTTACCCACCCATTTCTAGGTGTGCAACCCTGCGCTCGTTGGAAACGCAATCTCGCAAATTTGCTTTGTCCTAATGGCGAGAAGAGCAGCAGAGAGCCGTGAAAATCGTCGATGTAATCGAGTTGTATTATGTTATTTAAATCGTGGATTATTTCGATCTCTTACGATAGAATGAATTTATGATGTTCATCGAAGATGTTTGTGCTTGCTCGTAACTCGTTCGATTAGAATTATTGGCTCTTTTAAAAGAAGGAAGGAATAAGATGGATATAGTTGGAGATGTGTTATACAGAAGAAATGATTTTTGGATATAATGAAAAATGGTTCGATTTTATTTTTTTTTTTTTTTTTTAATGAGGGAAATGGAGATTTGATTTTATATTTAATTTTTGTATCGTTTATATATAGAGATAAATAATTGAGCCAATTAATTCAGAAATTGGATCGAAATATTCACTTGTCTCTACCTTAAATATATTATAAGTCCTTACAATTGATTGCAATATAAATAATATAAAATTGAGATAGATCAAGTATATGGAAATTCATTAAAATTAATAATATATAAAATTTGCATACATTTAAATTTCACGTCATATTAAATTTATCAAAACCTATAACATTTATCAGAAATTCAAAATTTATATTTTAACAAGTAAATATTTTATAAGTGATTTAACGATGTATCATTCAATATCTTCCAAAGATGTGAAATAAAAGGAGAAAAAAAAAAAAGAAAGACGATTTGACTTTATTTGCGTTTTCTTCATTTACATTTAGCCGCGGTGAACATTAATTCTGCTCCAATTAAATCGCGATACGATGCGACGTGCTCTTAGTTGCATTTTGTTGCAACGCGAGAACCGTATCCTTTTTCACCGTGGAAAAAGTGCTTCTTGCTTCCAATTCTCTAATTAAGTTCCATTTAAGCTCCCGTGTATTTCGTGACGTCTAATTTCTTTTCATTTTTTGCACGAAACGAATTCTTTTTTTTTTTTTTTTTTGCAAGTCGATCTTGGAATGCTCGACCAGAAGATAGAGGGTAGTTTATCACGATGTTTGAAAGGAACTTAATTTATATCGAAAAAAGATGTTATTTTTATGTTTTCTTTATTCTAGTGTCAGATAGAAAATGTCACTTGTTAGATTGATCATTCTCTGTGATCGATCGGCGAATTTACCGCGCGAATATTTTTCATTAAAAGCGTCGTCACGTAATATTTCAAACTCAGAATGTTCCGATTTTTATAAAATGATATAGTATTGTTTCTAATCAGTTACAACAACTGGAATTTTTATAAATCCCTTATTGTTATGTATTTCTATAAAAAGAATGACAAATTGTTTGAAAAATAATTCAATGTTTTTTTTTCTTTCTTCTTCGATCGAACATTGAATCTGGATTATTTGTGTATAACACATTTAATGGATGTAGACATTATGATAGAATATAAATCTAATGTTATAAATTGTATCTCTCTTTTTTTCTCTTAAATTCAAAGGAATCAGATAATCCCTTCAAGTAAAATCCGGAACGTGAAATAAAAAATTCTGAAAAATCATCATCATCATCAACGCCTCTTCCCAGATATTTCCTGAAAAATAATAATTCGATCGCAAAATCAAACGAAAAAGAAAAAAAAAAGAAAAAAAAGGAGGTACATCTTCGCGCAGAGAAAGAAGAGGAACCGGAGCAGCAACTACTTCCCCAAAGGAACTCGATATTATTTTAATTAATTTACGGGAAAATTAATTGCTTCGCCAATTAAAACTTTCGTAATTTGACTTGAAGTTCGCCCTCCGGCTAACGTTCGATTCCGTTTCGCCGATAAGACGATCCACCCTCTCCTTCCCCTCCTCGCGTATCCTCCTCGATCGGCCCATCGATTCGAGTTCGCCCACCGTGGACAGATGAACAGTTTATGAATAAAGGGGGTGAACAGTTGGCGATTTCGCGGACGACGGATAACGAACGTAAGCCGACAGGTGAACGTAACGTTAACCGGAGGAGCAATCACGATGTCGAGAATTAATATTCCATCATCGGGTATCGGGTCGAATTCTTTTTTAATTTTTTTTTTTTTTTTCCAGTGAAAGGTTACAGTGGAATTATCGTGGAACATGGTTTAAATGGGAAAATTAAACGGAGAATTTTTAGACGGATCGAGGAATGACGGATCGCGTAATGGAAATTCTGATAGTTTTCGCGACATTGACGTGGTAGTGGCAGGAAATGTGGGAAGGCTGGTGAAACGATCGATTTCTGTTATTTCGAGATATTTTTTTTTTTTCATTTATATTGTTTTACGTTTTATTTCAGGCTTTCGTATTATCTTTTAATTTCTATGGATTATTTCAAGGATTGATTAATATTTGTTAATTGATATTAGCGACTCGACGAGTTATGGATTATTTTTTGGATTAATTGATTTTATGTGAATTGTGGAGTGATTCTTAATGATTTTAATCACGATTTTATTATTAATTATTTATTATTTCAAATCGAAGATCTTTTTCTCGAGAATGAAAGGAAAATTTTTTTAGAAAATTATATATGTAAGTAAAATTCTTATCTAAGCTGTTTCAATCGTTATTTTTTCTTGGATTATAATTCAATTAACATTTTGCTTCCAATATTGTTACGTAAAATTACAAGAATTAGAATTAAAATTAGATAATATTTCAATACCAGGAAACGGTGAGAAGATCAACAGAAATTACTTAACTTTAGTTTTCGCGAAGAAAGACGTGAGATATAAACACGACAAAAAGATTAAAGGACTATATTCAACGAAAGATAGCAATTAAACTAGTCAAAAGTAATTTTCGTCATCTACAAGGAACGAAAACAGAGATGACATACTTCATTTCTGTAAAATGTCAAGCTCAAGCGATTTAATCATGAAAACAATAAACAAATTCTGTGAATAACAGTTTTCAACTTTATCAAAGAATATTTTAAAGAAGATGATTCGAATGATTAACTTACGATCGTTTGATCTATATCTAAAAATTAAAAATATCAATGATAAAATTTCATTAATTAAATATCATAAATGATAAATCAACAAAGTTAATGAAATATGCATTATAAAAAACAGATTTTTTTAATGATTAGAACTATTAACAATCTTAATTCCATAATGGATGAAATTCCTTAATATTGTAACGATAAATTCGATAGAAATTTTCATTTTATGAATGTATAAAATAATGAGTATTGATAGTCTTATCATCTTTTTGAAATTTCATTAGATTAATTATTACATTTACATCGTCACTGTATTAATTTCAATAAAAATTCGAATTTTAATTGAACAACTGTTTGTTACGATACAAAGATCAGAAATTTAATGAAATTGGATTATTTATAATCAAGATTGAATTTCATCGGAACGAATTTTTAGTTAAATTATCATTTAAATAAAATTTTCATTTTATTTATCATTTCCTCTACTGATGTTCTTTATTTTACATCACGTTATTTGACCCGTAATGAGTTAAAGAGATAAATTAATTTATTATATTATATTATTCAATATTTAAATACAATATATGATGATTGGAAAATACGATTTAACCTAAGAAAGTATATCTTTCACTTTTTTCATCTATACTCGATCAATCATTCGAGAAATAAAATTAAATTTCAAATAATCTCTCAAATAAAATTTTCGTATACTTTAAATAATTTTCTCTCCAAATAGATAAACAAATTCATCAGTTTAATATAATAATCATTTTCTTTTGAAAAAGTAAAAAGAGAAAAAGAGAAAGAACTATTCTCTTCACGTTGCACAACGTAAAACGAATAAATCCCTGGGACCGAACCAAGAATAGTGTCTCTATTGGCGATTACTCGCGCTTGATCATCGATCTTGCATCTCCCTCTCCCCCTCAAACAAGGATCCGTCGATCGCGAAAATTACGAGCACGCGGAATCCGCGTTTTCATCGACGATGGTCATTATTTGCCAGCAAAACATGGCCGGTCCTATCTGGATATGTGGTGTGTATAGTAGGCGGAAAAATAAATCCCATCGACGAATGCGTTTTTCGCCGAGAGAGAGAGAGAGAGACAGAGAGAGAGCTGGATAACCCAGATGCATACGTCTTTCCCTTTTGCCACGGCGCGAAGAGGGAGAGGGAGAATCCTATCTAGGTGAGGGGAGACAAAGGTGGGTGAAGAAAACAGATTCGGTCGCGCCCATTCGATTTAAAGCTCGATGCCGTATCATTCGCGAATTAATCGCTTCCAGACGATATTTGTACGCTGCTGTGCGTTCGAACGTGCTTCCTTTTTTCTTTATTTCCTCTCCACTTCTTTTCCTCTTTTTCATAAGTCACCGCTTATACCGCGGTATATGTGTAACTGTGAAAGGAAGAGAGAGAGAGAGAGAAGCGAAATAGTGGAAAGAGAAGGAAAGAGAGACAAGGTGAGAACAAAAAAAGAGGAAAGAGAGAGATGGTGCGGATGAAACGTTGTACAAATTACAGGGGGATGAAAGAAAGGAGATACTGGAATTACGGTCACGATGCAATATAAATTTCACTGATAATCCTTTTGATAACGAACACTGTGACCCAGTTTCCAAGTTAATACAATCGGGAACTGTATCGTTGACGCTTAATTGCCAGCAGCGTATGAGAAAAAAATTGAGGAGTGGTTAGTCCGGATGAATTAATCGAATTGTCTTCTTTGCGGTGAAAATGAGGGTGAGAAAAAATAGAATTAAGAAAACTTTATATTATATATTAATATTATTGGAAGAATTTGGTTGGAAATGAAAGAAAAATTTAAAATTCTTTTTTCTTTTCTTTTGTGTACAAGGATTGAAAGTAAAATATTAAATAAATATTAAGAAGATAATTCTCAATCACAACTTTACTTATTCATGTAAATTCTTCTCGTTTTCGAATAAAATTATACGTGTTATAGAAATGGTGCATGGAAGCAAACAAGATCAAAATAGAACATTTTCAAAAGAGCTGTCGATACGTAATACGAAAGTGGAAATTGGTTGCGTAAAAAGCGACAAAATCGACCTTTAATAAACGAGATAAAATATCAACGATCAATTTATCGCGTCTCTTTAATATATTTAAAAAAAAGAAAACAGGCACGAAAATATAACGTCTCTTTCTTTTATTGATCATCGTTCTATTTAATTATTTCCAATTTCATTTTAATTTTTACCCTTCAAAAAAAATAATTCCACAAATATATAATGGAATCAAATAAACAACAAATTTTCAATCAACGATGTATACCACGCAAAAAAAAAAAAAAAATAAAATTTCTCCAATTCGTCACAATCCGACACGAGCATTCGTTTCTTTCTAATCGTAACTTTCGGGCCTCGTGTTAACGTTGTTAAAAACATCGTTACCGGTAATCGATCCGGCCGAAGGCGAGAGTTGATTTCGAGAACGGGGGCGCAAAGAGTTTTTCTCCATTAACGTGGCAGCCGACCCCCTCCTTTCGATTCCCAAAGGGACCAGTGGCGTGCAAAGGTCACTCATATGCAGCACGCTCATAGATCATGGTTAGTCGGACCCCTGGCTGCCCTTGGTGGTTAGCCATAAGACTACTTTACCTTAGCATCCTCAATTATCCACGGGACGGTTCGTTCTCCCCAAGGAGATCCGGCATTGCCCGCCCAACTTTCCCTTATAATTAAATCATTAATTAGACACTGACTTTTCTCTGCTTTTCGAGAGGAAATGCGATCGGCTGCCTCGTCGATGATCATTAGTCTGATTTGCAGATGTGAAACATTAATCGAGTTGGATTTCGTTTTCTCTTACTTAAGGAACATATCGGTGCGGTTGATTTTGATGAAATTTATTCGTTCATTTAGGGGGATACAGTTCTTGAAAAAGTTGATACTTGAAATCAATCTTCAAAGATGTTAAAAGGGTTGGAAAATGTAGAGGAATATTTATTTTATTTGATATCGAAGAAAGTACGATTTAATTTTTATGATTGATATGATATATAGCTAGAAGAAGTTATTTATAATGAATAAAATAAAATTTGAAGATAATATATTTGATTATATAAAATAAAATTACGCTTCCTCTAAAATCAAGCATAAGAACATAAATCCTCAATTATCACTTATCACACGATCCCCTATTTAACAAGATCGATCCAAATTTGAAAATTCATTCGAAAATAATTTGTTCGATTAACAACACGATATCCGGATTATTCCAAAAAAAATGAAGACAACAAATTAATTGAAAATGATTCGGTATTCAATCTTCAGAACGAATCGATATTCTACCAATTGTTTTCCACACAACCTACTTTCCCGTGTTTCACGAATACCCGCTTTCCCAAGTGTATCAATCGTACGAAATAAAATCCTGCAAACAAACAGGGAAGCGAACCGTGTAAATAAAAGAAGCGGAATCCAACGGAAACCACCTCTCGCTCTGCGATCCTACGAGCGAGAGAAACGAAATTACAAAACCCGCTTAATCTACTCGCCCCAGATTCCTCGACGCGATCACCTAGATTTAAAAAATCCTCAAGATGCGCATCAGTGGTGCATCAAGTTGCTTATTAAAAGCGATACGCCGCGCTTTTTTACACAGCGTGTTTTTTCGAGAAAAAGTAAGGATAATGCTTCCTCAAATTTAAGTAATGATCAAATGGAAAATTGGCGTTGAAATTCTGAAAAATAGTTATTTTAAAAAATTGTTTTATAAAAGAAAGAAAGAAGAATGATGGATATAAATGAGAAAGAGATAGTATGTACTGTGGAATTATAAGCGAATCATGGCGTAAAAATAAATGGAAAATATACAGAATATTATTTTCTTTTCGTACAAAGTCCCATTTTCGAGTGAAAATCAAATTTAAAGAAATTCATACATGCACGTGTATTTCGTTCATTCAATTTATTCATTGCTAATTTTGTTTCTATTTATAAATGTACAAAAAAATTTTTATTCTACATTTTCAACTCATTTTTCATCATCAGAAAATCACTCTCTTCCAGTTAATCCACAATTCGGAAATACCATCCCAGTTGTACGTTTTGATCGATGCCGGACAATTTTTCACAGGCGTCACGAAAGATTGAATTTCGCCCCGCGGTTCTTGATTCAGTTCGCCTCCTTAATTAATGTCGCCGTGGCCCTCTGAATTTTTTAAACCAACCCCTGAAAAGCGAAACGCGGTGGAATGAAGGTTTCAATGATTCATCGTCACAATGCGGTATTGGGAGCGGCGTGTCCCGGAGATAATATCCCCTTAAACGAGCGAAGAGGGGTCGTAGGAGGCGGTGGTTGACTGACAGGGCGGAGGAAGAAATCTCATTCTTTTCTGATGGGCGGCGCGAGAAAAGGAGGGGGATCCAAGGATGGATTCTGACTCCAGCAGGAGATATTTAAATCATCGTCAGTCTTGCGAAACATCATCCGTCTCGGTTTGTATCGCTGTATCGGTGAATGTATCTCTCGAACGACGATAAATCATCTTCCTTCCCGCGCGATAAACACTTGGCTCGATTCGTGGCATCACGCTCTGTATATGATTTGGTATATGGTTCTTGGTAAGAGATTTAGCGTTTCCTTTTTTTGATGGACAATGGTTTGATATTTAATTTTAACATATAATATTAAAATTCAAGATGAGATGGTTGCGTGATTTATATATAAGAAGAAGTTCTTATGGTATTTGGAATGTTAAAAATTTGACAGAAAGATAATTAAGTTTGTTATGTATTGTTAAAAAATTGTAAAAGATTGTAGATAGTTTGAGAATGTGATAGAAGTTGCGATTGAATTATATACTACTCGTCTATGATAACTATAGTAAGTACAGTATCTGTATGTTGTATTTGTAAAAATAATTATAGAATGGAAAAAATATGAAAAATTCTATTGTTTAATTCAGGCAAGAGCATGACATTTATTCATTCTTTGCAAGAAGAATATAGAAAGTGGAATTGCTCGAAACAATCTCTGCTTTTTATCCGATTTTAAGAATGCACGTTGAACTGATTCTTAGCCAAGAACTACTTAAAACTTGTACCATCTACGGAGAATATTCTGCAGAATAATATCTTTCTGAGATATTTAAATGGAAGAAAAAGGGAAGGAAAAGTTCTCGTCATGATAATTCTTTAAGTTGCGATAAATAAACAATGACTTTTGCAATATTTATTTAAAAAAAAATATAATATTATAATTACGTAAAATATTAAAACTTTTCTCATATTACATTTAATTTGATTAAACATTACTACTTTTATTCAAAATTATTGCCCCCAAATTGATTGACGATAGTTTATAAATCCAAAATTGTACAACACTGGATCCATTGATTTGACATATAACATTCTATCTTTAATATTTATCCTTTACAAATCAATACAGAGATCCTTCTTTTATACATTTACGTCTGGTCTCTGATTATGAGTGGGATTGCAAGGATTAAACTGACGACAGGGTGCTTTCCCACTGGATTAGACACGTAGCAGACGGTATTGTCATATAGATTTCGTACATTCAATAATAAAAGATAAATTTGTACTTCCTTATCGAGACGAGGTATCGAATTTCTTGATATAATAATGAAAATCACGGATTTACCTTACCTTGTTCCATGCACCATTGAACGGAACGTTTCCCGAAAATCGCAATCGTATTACGAAACCCTGTTTGTCCGTTCCTTTCCATTCCAATGAAAACAGTACGTGATTTATAAAAATAATAACAATACCTATTCCAGATGATCCAGATTAAAATTACATCGTCACCACTCAATTATCATCATCAAACGTTTAACCCAAGTTTCTTAAATGTTTCGTCCACGATTGAACAACCATTGAAACAAATACAATATATTTCTGTTGCTTCTCTTCTCTGGTAACCGCCACTAAATCACGTGGCGTAATGAATATTCCGCTTGTGCATTTACACCACCTCAGGAATCCCATACTAATACATTATAAATAAGCCGGAGACAGGGCAGGGTATCGTAAGGGGATGAAACACGTGGGTAGGGATAATCTGCGTGATCGTATTTAAACTAGTGACTCGGGCACGCAATGCCACGTGTACAAGGATCATTTTCTTGCGTCTATCCGGGGGCGCAGACTATCCGGATTACAGGCCAATTTCATATTAATTTCCGGCCGCGTAGCGAGACGAGGCTTACCTATACCCCCGACCTCGGTATTTGTTAATGTTATCACGAGATTGTCTAAAGGTTTTCGCTCGAGTTTTATTACGAAATCGGGGAGGAGGGTGGCCAGGAACCCCCTTCCGTCTCCACCCAATCCCTCTTTGCCTTTTTGCGATACGGGCATTGATTAATCGCTAGAAACTCGAAACACTGCCGAGTACGGATTATTCGCTGCTGCATAAAACTGTTCTTCTGGGCGGGGAGTTTGTTATTACATCCAGGTTACAGCTATTAACGTCGAGTAAAGTCGGATAGGATGGATCGCGGGGAAATGAAACTCCGTTATTATCTTTATTGGATACTTGTTATAAGCTGCTGATTGCAGCAGTGTATTTAATACAATGTATCTGTGGGATGTTGCATTTATAATGTTAAACTTTCTTCTTTTTCTTACTCGTGATATGAAAAAATATGATTTTTGTTGCACGATTTGAATAGAAAAAGTATTTTAAAATTTTATATTCTTTTCTGTAATGATATTGTAGTTGATATTGAAAAAATAAAAAGGATTCTCAAGAAATAAAATAATAGGTATATATATATATATATATATATTGAAAATAAATTTCATACGGCTCATAACATTCCAAATACAATAATCGTCTAGCTATCATCGAATACTTTCATCGATTTCACGATACGTCAAATGCATCCCGCAACGAGGTCACGAAATTATTCGCCCATATCATCGCCATTATTCTGAAATTCGAACATTGACGACCAAGATAAATAATTTTATTCGTGCGGGTAAATTGATAAAATAGGATAGTTTGCCGTTGATTATACGATAATTATTCGCATTGGCGGATATATTCGAAATGGTTGGACATCACGTTATTGTGGTCCATTCGTTCCGATTTCGGGTGCATCGCGTCCCCACAGGACATCGATCCCGGCTGCGAAATCCTTTGCAACGGGGGGAAGAGGAGGAGGAGGGTGAACAGCGGGGAGGCCAGCCGGGGGTGGACATCCATTGGATCGATCTGGGGTCTGGCCGTGCCACCGCAAAGAGCAACAGTTGGTTTTTATATAGACTAATATTCGGCGAGCGTGACAGCGGACGATTCCAACGAAGTTGGAATTGCTCCCGCGTAACGGCATCGTTGCACACAGTGCCACTCTTATTTTCCGCGCCGTCTTTCCCAACTTTCCCTTTCCGCCGTTTCGAACACGATCGTTGCCGCGCTTTCATCGTCCTCGTTACGTATCGATAAAATGAAACGCCTCTGTCTTCAAACGAAAGGAATTTATCAGGGAGTCGTGATTTTTAAAGAAAAATTGATATGATTTTTTTCATTCCTCTTCCTCTCAATTAATTTGATTTTTGTTGAAATGTTTTTATGATTGTGCGTTGTACGAATGTAAAAGAGTGCGTGCTTTTATTAAATAAATATTCAAGTAAAGTATTATTGCTCTTTTTTTAATTTAATTTGGTAGAAAAGAAAGAACAAATTAAATTGGAAAAATTGGGGAGGAACAGGGATCTGTATTCTCTATTAGAAAATTAGTAGACGAGATATAATTGCTTATTATGTTCGTAGAAAAAAAATGATATGATTTAAATTATTTTGATAACCGGAAAAAGTAACGAAATATTTGTACATGAAATTTATAGAGAAATACATATAATATTATTTTATCTGTAATAGATTAATGAATACAAAAAATATTGCTTCATCGTTAAGAAGATTAGAACTCATTTAATAAATGAGTTATAATTGTATTCGTTATCATATATCTATATAATTCGAAATCTGTTAATATGACAAAATATGACAAAGACGGTTATCATTTGAGCAGTGTTCATTGTTTCGCGAATTAATCGACCTAAATGCCATAACGAATACAGAATACCTTGATCGCACTTCCACACGCAAAGGATATCTAACGTAATCTCTGGAGAACTAGTTTAAACTAATGTATTTAATATAATTACCAATTGCACATCTCAAATATCATAAATTAATCTTATCAAGCGTTTACATTCGCAATACGTTTGCTCGCTTTTCCATTTAATGCGACTTAACGCTGTCGAAATTGTAATGATTCCTACGGCAAAATTTTGCAAGATGATATTACAGATTATATTATTATTATCTCTTCTCAGAGTTATTATCATTATTTAAAAAAATCCTCAAACACAATAGTTCGAACGAAATTCACTGGGAATATTACATTAGAATTATAAATTGAATGGAAATCAAACGTATCTATTCAATATAGTGCTGAAATCCATCTCATGAATTTTACGGTTTGAATCGAATTATAAGAAAAGAAACGCAATATCTTTGAATATACTTCGAAAAATCCATCGTTTAAACCGATCAATTGTGTTGCCCTATTTTATAATCGTGTCGTTGAAAAATGAAGAGTACACCGAAATTAAATTTTTATTCGATTAAAAATTGTAACACAAGTCACGGGTTGAGAAGCACTGAGATAGACCTAGGATGCGAGGAAGAGTAGTTTCACGGCTCGTCGTGTTACGATTGCTGTCGATCCCGAGAATTAGGGAATTAAATCGACCCGCTACCCACCCTCCACGCCCCCTTACACCTGACGTATTTCAAATACGGGCATTGGATAGGAGGGTCGGACGTCTGACGGCAAGTTCACGAACACACAGAGGCTCTGGAGTCGCTGGAGGCGTATAGTTACTTGCCGGCTCGACGGTATTATTGACAGGAGAAGGCCAAGTGTGTAACTTTGTTGGGTTCAGGCTGAGGAGCAGTAGTAGCAGATCTCTTGCAGTCTCGAATCGGTGGTGGAGGGATCCTTAAACTCCAGCATACCGATAATAATAATCGTTGTATTATTGGATAACTACTAATTCGTTGACGAGACAAGAAATTTTTTATTTTTATTTTTTTTTTTTGTTGCATTACTTCAATATGTGCGTGATAAGCAAATAGTGAAACAATATTATTATTTCTGATTTGATGATTTTTGAGATTCGAAAATGTATTATAGGCTATTATATTCAAACATTTTCTATTCATGATTTCTTATCTTATCTTATTTTTCATACAATATGAATAAAGCAATAGGTTTTTTTGTATCATAAAATTAACTCACAACATATATTAATATATTTAAATTTTGTTTGTTAGAAATACATATTTCTAGCAATACATATTCTTTTATATATAAAAGTTTGATCGAATCTTTCAACATTATGAATATTTTAAACATTTGATTACGATTATTAAATGCAATTTAAAAGATACGTATAATTTATTCTTTTTATATCAGATGATGTAAGTATCAGTAATTAAATAAATAAATCTTATTAAAGTTTTTTGCAATTTACTTTTTAAATTTAAGTAGAATCAATATATTTTGCATGGAAAGTTCAAATTTATTCAGTCCAGTGTATGCTTTATCATAAAAAGTCGGCAGTCCTCGGCTCCACACTTAACGTCAGCGCTGAAGGGGTCAACAGGGAGAAGGTGTGCATATGGACGAGCGTTCATTTTATCTCGAGGAGGAAAATTACAGAGTATTTAAATAAGCGATTTGTATAATTGCACAAGATGTACACGTATACAAAAAGATTATTCAACATACGTGTTATATACTCTTTGTAGCGACAGGGTTAATTTTATGTTGAAAATAAATCTTCGAATAAATAGGGATAATAGGATAATAATTGTTAAACAAATATTCTTTAATTTAAAATTTATCGATCAAAGATTTATTTTTCACGTTATCCATCAAATTTGTCAGTTAATGTTTGCTCTAACGATAATATTTTTAAATTTTTCCAGAAAACCTATTTAAAGATAAAAAGAAAATTGTACACGTACATACACACGTAGCACACAAGTGCTTCAATAAATTGCACGTCGCTTGGTTTTCAGTCAAGAATACTCGTTTGTTTCCAGTGATATTTTTCATGCCATATTAACGGCTTATCCACCGATATTTCCTGGATTATTGTTTTTCTTGAAAACAATCCAACAACATGCAAAGAATGTACCATGACATTACTTGTTGATTATGGTTTCACGTTTGATGGAAATCGAAATATCGAAGCAATATTTAATTTTAAACGTTTGAATTTTAAACTTCAATCGTGAAATGATTATAGAAAAAAAAGATTGATCGAATATATGTGTAAAATTTACAAATTTATGGAACGACAAATAATTGTGTCGTTAAGGATAAATATGTTCCCTGGTATTTTCGATAGCATTCATTCTATAACTTCACAAATTTTATCAATATGTATACAGAATTTTTCTACGACTATTATTATTAAATGACTGTTTTATTTTCATTACATTTAAATTTATATTCACAAATTTGGAACTTGAAGTATCAATGACAATTTACGCGATTAACAATTTCATCTTACAAGGCTCTTTTCCAAAAAAGTTTCTCGATATTGCATGAAATATTTAATCTTTATTGTGTGTAAATATTGTGCTAATTTTACATTATTGAACCTTCTCGCCAATATTTACTCTTACGATACAAACAAAACTGTGTCGTTTAATCTCGTCCACATCGAACCACTTATTTTATTTCACGATCGAGCTCGTTGACAAGAGCAAGTCATAGCGAAGCAATTACAAAGGCATTCGGACATCGTTTACACTTTACGAGGCACTAAAGGGGTGGAGAAATGCCGTGGGCGAGAATGGTCTTCAGGATATTAGCACGTTATTGCCAGAGTTTATTGGTTTTATCGATTTCCCCGCTGTCCTATTCCCCGTTGTCCGGTGTAAAAAAGAATTAACATCCGAGTGAGTGATTTGCTAAACGTGACATAGTAACAATTGGACATTGAACGGACAGAGAAAATTTTCCATTCAAGCGTATTTCGTTCACCAATTTCGTTCGCCAAATAACTGCTATTATACGACGAGCGAATAATAATAATTTTCTATTGTAAATTCAGCTTACAAATATACCTTAATATTCATCACGAATAAAGTATTAGTGAAATATTCTCTTATTCAATTTTTATTTCTATAAAATAAACTTTAGCAAACTGGTAAATGCGTGTATAATATATGTACTCGTAAAATATCGTTGGAGAATCGATTCTCAGAAGTTAAAACAAGTATAAAAATCGGTTAAGGCTTATTTTATTACTCACTTATAAGGGGATAAAGAGGAATAATAGCGCGAACTTTAAAACATTTTTTTAATCTAACTTTTATTTTATAACCCCTAAAATTGATTTTCTAAAATTATCTCACCTACATACTTTCATCATATTATTATAGATGCTAGCAATATAAATAATTTCAAATTATAATTCAACGATAATCCTTATCCAATTTGTGTTAACACTTGCTCGCGAGATTTATAAACAGACGAGAGGAATACCCTTGTCTTGGGATCTTTGTATACAGATCATCATCCAAGCGAAGAATTTTCCTCGAATTTGCAAGTGTCGCGATTCATACATTGACTATTATTATTGGCGTGCCTTATTGGCAAACAATGAATTGAACTAGGAAAGAATTTTTTTCCGATTACCCATCGTGATTTGTAAATCCCATGTTATAACTGTCGAATAATTAGATAATTTATAAATACATCGACCGTTGGATTTTATCTGCTGTGACATTATGATAAACTCTGTTAATAATAATGTAATAGTAAGCGAGTAATTTATATACAATACAATTTATACACAACTAAAAAGTATACTTGTCATAACTTATATATAGTCGAAAGGCATTCGACAACCATCAAATCATACCCATTAAATCAGTACAATATTACTATTCCGAGCGCGAACAAACTGTAATTCTAAATTGAAATTATGTGCACCAATGTATTAATATTTATATAATAAGATTTATTGCATAAGTATAATATCAATATCAATTCAATATTACAGGAACAGGAACACAAGGATATATGGTATACTTATACAATTAATTATATAATTAAATGATTATATAGATACCGTATATAATTTCCGGCAATTTTCTGTAATTTCATTTAATAGAGGAATAAGGTGCAAAGTCAGTTTATCTTGAGAACCATGATATGCAACATCGCGAAGTTATTCTTTCTTTTACACGTTCTAATTATCGCGAATAAATCGGAGTGTTACAAAATCTTGTCCATCATCCCAACGCCGTCTTATAGCCATCAGATTCCGTATCAACGATTATGGCTCGAATTGCACGCGCGTGGCCACGAGATTGTAGTGATCACTACGAATCCTATACCGAATATCAGCTTGCCGAATTTCACTCAGATCGATATCAGTCATTCGTACAATTGTTTAAAGGAAGTTGATTTCATCGAGAATCGGTTCGAACACGTTAGCTGGTTGAAAATCATGGAGAATTATGCTATGCCTTTGTACACGTGTTTCTTGAACGAAGTGTTCAACTCATCCGAAGTGAAAAAATTATATGTTCCGGACAATGCTGTAAAATTCGATGTTTTGTTAGCGGAATTTTTCTACGGACCAGCCATGTGCGCTTTTGCCCACAGATTTAACGTTCCACTAATAGGTATTTATTTTTTATAATTTTTTTATAACTATATCCATCAAATGATTGAAAAAAGT
This sequence comes from Apis cerana, assembly GCF_029169275.1. Lineage (NCBI taxonomy): Eukaryota > Metazoa > Arthropoda > Insecta > Hymenoptera > Apidae > Apis > Apis cerana. Next base: position 5,883,228 of record NC_083857.1, read on the forward strand.
TAGAAATAATTCTAACGATTTTAATCAAGATTTTTAATAAGTTCTACTCGATATGGATCAATTTAAAAAAAAAATTCTGTTGTGAAAATGAAAGTTTCTTATTGAAGAAAATTTTTATTCCATCGTTAATAGCAAATAGATATTGAATAGTATTCAATATGAATAATAGTATGAGAATATTAAATAATATCTTTTATTATTATCTAATATCTATGATGTTTTATTTTATATAAATATATTAATTATCTTAGTTTAGTTAGTTTTATTTATCTTTTGAAATTTTCGAACGTTCTAAAGTAACTTGTTTACGTGAAATTTATTAATAAAGAAATCAAACGGACGATAACTTTTATATTTTGTATGAAAATATTGTTATATTCGGCGCAAATTAATTAACATTGCAATCGAAATTGAAATCATTTCTTGTGAAAATTGTTGTATTTTCTCAGTCTAATTATTTCTTCGCTTCTATACGTATCACAAATAACATGTTTGTACAATGCATTTTAATTACGCAATCAGATACATACTTTAAAAAAAAAAGATTAAAAAAGTTGATAAGACATTGTTAAAACGATGACAATGCTTTTTCCTATGAAAATACTTCAACAGAAACAAATATTTTTTTTTAACGAATGAAAACTATTAATTCTATTCCTATTTTCAATTAATCGTTTTCTATGATCGTAGGATTAAGTTCATTGGGAATGATTACCTTGAATGAATTTATTGTTGGAGGACTCGTTCTACCTTCTCATGAATACACATGGGAAATGGAAGCGAACACCGGCACAAATTTGCCATTCTTCAAGAGATTGAATAATTTCGTGACTATGTGGAGTTTCCTGTACCGTATTAATTACGAAGTATTTTTCTTCCAACAAAAACTGGCAGAAAAATATCTTGGACCATTACCACTATTGACGGATATTATGAAAAACATTAGTTTAATTTTTACCAATCAGATAGACATTTTATCACCTGCACGGCCGAAACTTCCAAATGTGATCTCATTCAATTTTTTTCACGTGTCTGACAATCCACCCCCTTTACCGAAGGTACAATAATAGACTTTATTTTGTATATAAATAATAATTTCATTACTTGTAGAGAAATAAATATTGCGAAGCAAAATGATATATATAATGGAAGAAGTGAATATAAAAGAGATGATAAATTTGTAATTATGTAAAATATATTCTGTGGAGAAAAATCTGTATTGATTTTTAATAAATCCATTGATTTATTCAAACAGAATATGTTGATTGTACGATAAGGAAATATAAATTTAATTGAATTATTTTTATTGCAGGATTTGGAAGAATTTCTAGACGATGCGGAAGAAGGGTTTATTTATTTCAGTCTCGGTACCAACGTAAGAAGTTCACGTTTGCCAAAAGAAATTGTACACATGTTTTGCAATATTTTCGCAAAATTGCCATATAAAGTCGTGTGGAAGTACGAACAAGATTTACCCGAGAAATATGGAGATATTTACATTAAAAATTGGTTACCTCAACAGAGCATTCTTGGTATTTAATTTTTAATAAAATATTCTTAATAACTTAATAATTGGGAATAGATAATTTTTTCTCTACGATTGCTGATTAGTAGTTAAATTTTTATCTGGACATTAAAATTCAGGAAAAGATAAAACAGAATCTCTCTAAGATTATTGAAATCAACGTTTAGAGTTTCTAATCTACTCATGGTAATCATCAAAATATTTACGTATTTAACGATATATATTTTTTGACAGCTCATCCAAAAATTAAATTGTTCATTTATCAAGGAGGTCAACAAAGTACCGAAGAAGCGATTAATTTCGGAGTGCCACTTATCGGTTTCCCAATATTAGCAGATCAAGATTATTTAGCAAAAAGAATCGAAGCTCTTGGAATGGGAAAGTATTTTGATATTAGGACAATTACGTCAGATCAATTTGAAAATGCTATTAAAGAAATTATAACCAATGAAAAGTAAGTTTTCGTAGGAATATTTAAATTTATATTAATTAATCATATGATTAATTAAATACTATTTAGTTTAATAATAATATATGCATTAATATACGTTCCAGAAACTTAATATTCTATTAAATCTTTGATAAAAATTTTAATGTATGATTGTTACTATGATTTTTATTTCAACTCTTTCCAGATATAAAAATAGAGTGCTCGATATTCGAACTCAAATCAGAGAGACATCTCAGGATGTGAAAAAAATTGCTTGGTGGACGGAATACGTGATACGAACAAAAGGCGCCTTACATCTTCGTTCCACACTAGCCTGGGAACCTTGGTATCAACGTTATGATACGGATATTATAATATTCTTGACGATTGTGATATTCATAATCTTTTTGATTGTTATCAGTATTATTGTCAATATTCTGATGTATTTTTATAAAAAGATGGACACTTCTATTCATCGAAAAGATAAGATACATTAAAATCGATATGATTTAGAAATTATCAAGAGGAAGAAATTTCTATACAAGTTTGCGATGATAACATATCTTATGATTTTTAATATTTTCTTGACATTATATATACATGCTTTTCCAGATATTAAATTTAAATATTATATATATATCATTTATTATACTTATATCAATTATGTTTTCAGATTTCTATATACATTTTTTTATAAATAAATCCCAATCAAGATCAAGATTTTTTTGTATTTCAATTTTTCTGTTTGTTTCAAAATGAATCAAAGAGAATATATCTCTATTAATATGTTATGAGTCTTATGATGAAAAAAAAAGAAAGAGAAAAAGAAGGAAAGGAATTTTCAAGCAATCTTATTAAAGAAAAAAAATCCATCGCAATTAATAAATAATAATTTCATCCAGGAAATAGTATCAAGAAAAAAAATTGATAGGGAAAACACCTTAATAGACGCGCGCATACTTGGTAAGGAACATCGAGTTGCAACAACAACGTTGAGAAGCAAAGACAAACATAGATAAACAAGTATCAAACTCTCGTTGCATGAATTATCACACTCCGCCTCGTTTACATTTGTTTGTCGATGCTGCGTTGTTTGCAGCCGTGCTTGTCTTGCGTTCGTTCATCACACGTTGTCGACGTTGTGAAACTTTTAATTCATCTTCGAATAAACGTCGTTACAGAACTTCTGATGGTATACAGGGGATAAATGAAATTAGTATTGATTATTCATCGATTAAAACTTCACTCGATGGAATTAATGAATTATTGAGGGAAATTAATGTAGCCAAGTATGAATTGTTCGATAATTATCTTATCAAATAATCGAATCGTTAGAATTTCTTCCAATGACCAGATTCGATATTGAACGTGATTATTATTATTCAAATTTTTATATAGATTTTCTAAACTTATTTATTGATTAAATTTAATAGAATCATTATTAGAACGAAATATATCTGAAAATATTAAGAAAAGATAATAAAATAAAGTATACGAATTTTAAAAGAATTGCTGCAATAATTTATAAAAGTTATAAAATTTGAATTTAATTTGATTAAAAGAGTAATCAAAGGAAATGGAAAAGGAAGAAATATTTATAAAAAAGATGAGTATATCCATAATTTTTTAAACATCCTCTCAAACTGGCCAAAACATCTTAATAGGAAATTCCACAATTGATGTATAATCAATCTCGATTAAATTTACCGGCAAATGACAAACGTGGCGAGTAAACTTTCATTTCAATTGAAACGTGTAAGCGTTGTAAATAATTCATTGAACGTGAGAGCTCCTATACTCACGTCGATGGCTAAGTTCCCATGTCTGATTGATACGGTTTGCTACTGCTATTTCTGGTCTCTATTTCCTATCTGCACACTGTCAATCATTCGCTGTTACGATCGGCAAGTTTAATACATGTATACATAGAATACGAGAGAGCGGAGACACCTATACAGTAGCATTGTGTCGTAAGAGGCTTCTATGGCTCGAGTTCCATTATGACTTTCCTTCGAATTTCCTGTAATGTATGTCCCTAAATCTTTCATTTCAATTACCTGTAATCACCCATGAGTTCTGATAGAAAAGCGGAAATTCAACTGTAATTTATCAGTAAATATTTGTAACAGATACATAAAATTGTTTTATCCATCAATTATAATCAATATTTATAACATTTTTCTAAATCCTCGATCTCGATCACGATTTTCACTTATGATACTAGGAAAAAATTCGCAACATTGGACAATTTAAGTGGAAGATAGAACCTATTCAACGAATGAACGGAAAGTAAGAAAAAAAAATTTATTTCAACAATTTCAGCATCGCGAAAATTCATTCACGTTTATCTCCATCCGAAAATTCACGTTTCCACAGGCTTAGGAAGTCTTAGAGACATAGAGCATTGTCGGTCGCATCAATAACATCGAATTCCACGGCGAATCCATTCGGATGTATCAGCGCAGATATAACGTCACCGACGTATGCCTAATTTATTCGTCCGCCCGAGAGGCCATAGGTATGCATCGAATTCTACGGATTCTTTGGGAAATTGCTTGCCGGCTGGAGAGGCACGCACCGACGAGCTTCCACGTCCGCATAGAAATGACCGGTAGAATGGACCTTTGAACCCTTTTCTCCGTCGAAATACGAAAAATTCTTATCTCAAATAATATTCATCACCCCTCGACGGTGGAGGAGGAGGAGGAGGAGGACCGAGTTCGAGTAAAACGTTTGGAATTTCGAATGGCGCATTATCGAGCGCGAAAAATCGAAGGTCGTCGAATCTATTGGCCGAGAAAGAAAGAAAGAAAGAAAAAAAGAAAAAAGTTACCTTCCTCCTCCAATCTCCTCCCGTTCTCTTTCTTTATTTGTCTTTCTCTTCACTTCGCTCCCCTCCGTGCCTGGTAATGCCTAGTTACTTTCCTCGATCTTCCCTCTCGGCCCTCACTTCCTTTCCCTCTCGCTGGAATGGAATGGATATGTTTTCTTGGACCAAACTCTCTTTTATTCCATCCTCCCTCCCTTTCTCCCTTGCCCACTGGTTATTATTATGCCTCCGCTGACCCGTACAAACAATGACGTCGTGGAAGAAGTATCCGTTCCACCCCTATATACGGTAAACAGGATGAAAAATATCTGATTCTCTCTTCTCTGGATTTCCTTTTTTTTTCCTTTCCTCCCCTCTCTCTCTTTCTCTTGCCACGACGTTCTTTCGTTAAGCTGATTGAACCCAGACAGGAAAATTTCAAATTGGACTTCCTCCTAGTTCGTTATACGGTCGAAAGGATCAATCGTAGTGACTAGCTATCCGCCGGTTTTGGAAAGGATTCCACGGAAAGTAATCAAAAGTTTGGGATTAGCCGGGAAATCGGGCACGGATTTTCGACACGCGAACGTTCCTTGCCGATATATATATATATATATTGAGTACGTCTATGTATAAGGTGGAAAAATAATTGTTTCTATGATGGGAAAAAATGTCGTATGCGTTTTATTGAGCGCGATAGAGAAGTTTGTCTATGCGAATTTTGGGGGTAAGCAATTGGGGAGGGGGTTCAATACGATAAAATCTTAGAGACAAGTTTCTTCTCGTCGAAGATTTTTCTCGGAGAAGTTTAATCGAACGGATTAATATTTTGTGCAAGTTTGAAAAAAGAGAATAATTCGTATGCGAATTATTTTCAATTCTGAAAAAACATAAAAGTCTGAATTGTGATAATAGTTCGCTTTTATGTAAGAAGATCGATTTAATAAATTTTAATATCCAATTACAATCTCTTTCAAAAATTATGCGAATTATCTTCCCCTTTTCCCATCGTGAACATTTCACGCGCTATGAAACTCCATACCAGATCGCACGTTCGATCTATTCAAAAAGAAAGAAAAAAGAGAGAGAGAGAGAGAGAGGCAATTTTAATTCATCCTCTTCGAACCGTCGTAAACATTTCTACACCATCAGATGTCGTGATTACCCTCGATCGAGGCGAAAAAATGGCGTAAATTCCACGTCACCACCGCACGCTCACCCATAACCACCCCGTAAATTACGCCAATATCACGTCCACCACCATCCCTCTCCCCCCCTCCCCGCAATATCATTTTCAGAACGATGCCCCCGTTCCACCGGTCCAAGAGCGACGATCCAAAGGGAGATACGATTCGTCGGGCGCGTTTCATAAAGGGCCTCCCAGGTGCTAAATCCATCGAGCTTTCCAATCACTATCAAAACGTAGATAATACGTAGTGGACGTAGAGGATACGGTGTGTCGTGCGGCCGCGATTAATTAGGCGCGTAGCGGCACCCCACGGAGACATTCCGAGATTTTTGCATAAATCCGACCGTGTCGCGTGGGGGGAGAGAGGGAGAGAAAGTACTAACTGCTGATTCAACCCGGGTATGGAGAGCCGGGTATGAGAGACCGAACGAGACCGTCCAACCTAGCCGGCCAGCCATGGGGGTGGACACACCGTGAAACATTGTTTTAGGCCTATAAATAATCGTTATTGCCGCGTTAATCATGGATAGTCGAGAGGCTCCATTATTCGTAGTGGCTTCAGGGGTGGCGTACGGTATGTTATTGCCCCCTTGAACGAAGGGGTCGGCATAGCGCCAACCCTTACGGTTTCGATGCGGCTGGTATTGCTCGACTCGGGGCATGCCGCGAATTGCTGAGAACGAGCCGATCGAATCCTGCACGGCGTCGGATGCTATGGCCTAGTCTAGAATCCCCCTTTATTGATATCTGCATACCCGATGAGTTTTCCGCCCGCCTAACGTTCGGCCGCCCCGTTTCGTGGATTCCCATGGAAACCAACGATTATATACGTCTCGCCGTTTAACTACGCTCAAGATCGTTTAGATCGGAGATATTCGTGGAACGAAGATGGATCGAAGAAGCTCCAGGTATTCGAGGGAGGATCGAGTGTACGTTCGGTGTACGCTCGAACGTCGGCCGTGTTTAAATGATAATCAGTGGTTGGGAATCGATGGAGGAAGTACGAGTGGTTTGCCAGCGGTGTTGGGAGAGAGTTGGATCGATCGATACTTTCTGTAAACGCGATATTTTTGTATAAATAATGGTTTTTACATGGCGAATGGATAAGTAATGTCGTTTTAGATTTTTTTTTAAGTCGTTTGCTAAATTGTTTCGTTTGTTTATTTTCTCTACGTGTCGAGAGATTTCAATTTTCCACGTTGCATTTGAGATTGTACGTGAAATCATACTTGCAAAGAATTCAGAAAATCAATAAATCAATTAATCACGTGATAGAGTGATTTATAATAGTGTCAACTCATGGCACGATGCGTAATCGTCCCTTTTGTTTGTATATTTCTTTCAAATTTTGTTTAATCTTCAGTTTTTCATTAGCTTGATCAGAATTCGTAAAATTTTCAAAATTCAACGTTCAATATTCCAGGAAAAGAAAAGATTGAGATCCAATTCAAATAATAATAATAAATTCTATCGAAGAATTTTCCAGAGAACATTAAATCTGTACATTTATCCGATTCCTTAAACCAAACGATACTTTCATCGAGCAAGAAATAATTTATTAATCGTTAATAGTTATCAATAGATCAAGTTTTTATTGAAATTATAAATTTCGACATTCCCTTTAGCGATTGAAGTACACGTATTCGGTATAAACCAAATATTTAATCCATCAAAAATATCAAACACACTCCACACGTATCACAAGCTTTAAAAATCCCGAGGTTGGATCACGAACAATGATTCCGTCGAAAATTTCGAGATATTCACCGCGAAAAACTCTGATTTCTACCTAATATTCCATTGTATTTTATTTCAGTTACCGCGAAAGCCGATTATCGATATTTCGAATATTTCCCGATGGCCCCGCGATTATTTAAATAATGTAAATATTATGATTGGACGATTCGTTGTATCGCGATTATTTTAATGAACTTGCCCGGGATAAAATCATTTTAATTACGTTCAATTACGCCGAAAGTATTCGATAATTGATAATCATTGAATATTAATTACAGGCGCATCGGCGATGCACGTGATTTATATAGATTCGAAAACGCTGGGGAGCATTTAACGGCCTCCAAAGTGATTTTTGGACAAGCGCATTATTTGATACTCTTATTAACACACGCGCTCATGAATATTATCTCTGGGGACGGGGCACCGGTAGTGATTGAAATTTTAATTGCTTCCCGCCCGCAAATTTCTTTTCAACGTGCTAGCTTCAACGTGCTAGCTAATTTTCGGTCGTGAAAATTGTTGGCGCGTTTATTGTTAATTCGTTTGAATCATAGCTGAATTCCTATACCCTCTTTATAATCGTCTCGAATCATTATTTATCGCAAATTGATTTTCACGATATTTTTAATCGAAATTTATGTCAAAAATTATCGAACTTGTGCATTGCTGTTTATTAAATTCACTAAAAATCTACGCGACAGGTGATTCAAACGAGTCAAATAATGCGAATAAAATATGAAAAATTAGGAAAGAATATATCAGAATACAAATTAAACGATTTTAAAGATCGTAACAAAATATTTTACAAACGTTGATCCAAACTAAATCGATAGCATAGCATAGTTTAACTAATTTGAGATATCCAATAATAAAATTTCCAAAACGAAACATCCCGTTATTTATATCCGATAATCTATAACGTCTCCATGATTGTCAGAGTAATCAAAGAACTCGTTTTCTAACGTCAAGCATTCGAACGTCCGTGTCGCAATCAATATAGAAGAGGCTAATATTTTCCTTCGTTGGGGGAGGGGTTGTCACGTCATTCTACAAAAGCTTGGTAAAAAGGAAGGACAGGCAAACAGACGCATTCGAAATTCGATACCGAGCGCCATCGCGCGACACTGATCGACGTTCTAATAAATCAAAGGCCGGGTGTCACGAGCACGCGGAGGAGCAGACAGAGGAGATTAACTTATCGAGGGGGAAGGGAGGGGGCCGAAGCCCAATCTAGGGATAACTTTTCGGCCGGTTCGAAGTTAACTGGGCGCGCAATTTTGCGTGAACCCCCTCCTCCCCGCGTAACAAACAGCACTGTCTGTAACCCTTTTGTCCCGGCCGCCACGTTGCGCGTGACGTGCGATCTTGAAACGGGAAACTAGTGGATTTCCAATTCGCGTCCGACCGGTATCACTTCATTTTTACTTTTTTCCCCACCACCTTTCGTTTTTCGCTGAACAACGAGAGTTTTCAGAGAGTTGAACAACTAGTCGAGGAATTCATTCATCGATCCGCTGCGACCATTTCCTTTCATCATTTCAGTGTTTGCTCATGAATAACAATAAGACCAGCTCTCGAGAAAATTTATTAGGATTAAAAATTAGAGGAATATCTTTTACGTACGATTGTCCATTTATCGAATATCACGTTTAAAGAGTCTAACAGAAGTTTTAATAAGATACGATAAGGGAGAGATAGATAAAAAGGGATTTCATCGATAATTTTGAAGTAAATAATTAATTCGTGATGTGATCAAAGTTCCCTTTGTATTATACGATTAATAACAATTCTCGAGTTTGCGGTTAAATCTTTTCACGTATGAATTTTTAAAACGATGTCTTTTTATATTTTTCAGAGAGCTGAGTCGAAAGCCCGGGCAACGTGACAGTGTGTATTTATTGGAATGTGTTATTCCATCGTATTTACAAGTGTATTCGTTCGCAAATATTTTTCTCCGCGCGTCACGCGTGTACATAAACGTTCGTTAGCGTGGGACAACGTTGTGGACAGTCATGCTGACCCATGGAATTTTATATCTCTCGAGTGGTTCGCTGACTACAGGAATTCAGGAAACGATGAAAGATTCACGAATTTTCCACGCTTGACACACGCTATTTAAAACTTTATACCCCCCTTTCTGTTTAAATATTCTTTTTTTTTTAAACCGCGATTGCTTTTCAGTTGACAGACTTAATTTAATAAAACATTATCTTCAAATATTCCATTCCCCGTTTCGTTTACCATTTTAATTTCAAATGGCTTATATTTAGCTAATTGTTATATTATATTAATTGTTGCAGAAAATGTACATCGTCATACTGGAAATGAAACCATCTCGTTATCTCCTGTCACGTTAACACTCTTAATATTACAAATTTAAAAAAAAGAAAGAATCTTATAAACCTCGCATCCTCGCATTTCTTACTCCATTTAAAATATTTCTATTCCTACATCGAATAATATATAAAAATTAACTTCAAACCGCTCTGATCAATCTTTAAAATTACAATACCTAAGATTAGATGAGGAAATGAACAGTTCAACAATCCTCCGCGATATCGTTGTCAATGTAACTACGCTTCAGATCAGAAACCTTTACGTATCCACAACACCTCGGTTGACTCAGAAACTAATATAAACACGATAGGCAAAATCTCCAAATCAAAATCTGTTCCGCACTTTCGAAATCACGATACATCTACCGTGTTGGTTTGATAGTACGAGTCAATAGCACGAGCTCAACGATCTCGTAGTCAGGGCACGCGTCAGTTTCGTTGTTTTAGGACTGCGGTCCATCGTGAGGGGCGAATCCTTCGTGCAGATGCCGAGCGTTAATTGTGGAAAAGCGAAGCGACGCAAGGTTTATCGGGTCAGTTCATTCGTCGAGGGGCTCAGGTACGATCGTGGGAGGGGCTACAAGTTGCCACGGAGGGAAGTAGGAGGCACATCCACCACGATCTCCGCCGGTTATTAGATTAGTTCGGCCCTACCTACCGTCCGTACGGAATATCGTTAACTGTTCGTAATCTCATTCCGCTACCTAAACCGTGATGTGACGTCGGCTCACCGAGAGAAATCCGCATGGCTTCTTTGCAAACTATCCCGAAATTAGCGAGCACGCCCTTGGGCTTCTGTCTATCCAGGCCCCCGACGACGAATTTCGATCGTCCGTCACGATTTAACTGATTTAACTGAGGATTTAACGGGAGAGGGGCGAAGAATCGTGATTCTTTCGACGATAGAAAATTGTAATTTATTTCTCTCTTTTCTTTTTCTTTTTTTCTCCTTTTGTTGTTAACCATTCTTCGATTTTTGCATCTTTCTAAATGAGATTCTTCTGTGATCTTTTCTATTTTAATATGACGGGCACATATTTGAGTGTATTGTTTCAGTAATGGGATTGTGAATAAAGGAGAGAGGTGAATATTTATTTTGTGTAGGAGAAGAATTTTGGAACAAAAGTTTAAGGAAAATTAGAAAATTTTTGTATCGAAATGGGGAAGCAAAGATTCTTGTCGTTTTATTCATGCAACACTTGAATAAAATTCTCTTATCGATCCAGCATTCTCTACAACGTTTGTTACTTCGGATCAATCCTATATGATATGGGAAATATTTCTCTTGTATGGAAAATCAAATGAAAAATATTGAAACGTAAAATTACATTAGGCATAATTCGTAATATTTCAAGAGACGTTGCTAATTGTGTTGATTCGAATTCGCAATGATAGGTCGCATGCATCATACGAGGTTGGTAATTATAATTAAACGATACTCGATCAATTTGCGAATGAAAAGTAATGTAACTCTAATGGAAAAACGCGTCAAAGCAACAACTTCGTTCTTGTACGTTTTTAATTGGTGCTTCTTCGTTATGGCCACGATCGATTTTCCTCTCAAATATGTGCATATCGGAAACTCTCGACAAATATGTATGCACGAAGGGCGTCAACGCCACTCAACTTTGTTAGAGTTGCGTTCCAGGGATCCACGATGCTGACGGCATCAAAAATGATCGATAAATTAACAGAAAACTTTTAATAATTTAACATTTCTCGGATAGATGGTATTATAATAATAATAATAATCCTTGAAAATGCTTGAAACGTATGAAATTTTAATTATTTCTTTTTTTTTTTTTTGAAAAATTAAAAACTTGCTTCAACTACTTTTATCTGTATAATTCTGCGTGATAATATTTCGTTTAACGTTTATAAAAATATTTGCACAAAACTATTTCTTTGATTCTGTTAAATATGATTGAATTGAGGCAATAATTTATATTATTCGCTATATATTGAATATTTAAAATATTATTTTTTATATGTAACAATTATGTAACAATTATTTGAATTGTACATATTTAAACATGAATAGAAATATTTGATAAAATCCTATGCAGCAAGAAATTTTGGTCAAAACTTTTTCACAGAATCAACGAAAGATCTAATTTAAAATAATAAAATAATAATCGCGACGAAATTAGTTTTTATCGCGTAAATAATAATAATTAACATCAATTTTCCTATACATTATATCCTTCTGAAAGAATTATTAATTTGCAATTCACCTAAAAATAACTCGTATCTAGAAAATCGTGAAAAACTCGACACGAGACAATCAATTTCCTTTTTGCCTCCACTCCAATCAAGAGAGAGAAAGAGAGAGAAACTTCAATTAGCACGATCCATATTCATACCATAATTTTCACGCCTCAAATTAATTTCCCCCACGTATCCCTCCGCCCAATCCCTCTTCTATCGTCTTCCACCTCGCTCAACCCTTCCCGACATTTTTTCCATACCACTCTCTAAACAAGATTACACGCCTCTCCCTCCACCCCGCGAGTGATATCAAATTATTCGGCAACGATTTCGGAAACATCGATAATCGCTCTCAACTTCAAATTAATCCGACGATCTCTTGGACCCCGCCTCCCACGGCCCATCGATAATTTCTCGGGGAACGAATTAAATGCACACGTAGCCCCGTCGAACTGCTACACCCACCGCTGCTATGACCCATGCACGAAAAGCAAAACCTCCTCGTTTCGCCGACTGATCGATACGCCGATAATTACGCTAATCTGGAAACGGTAACAACATGATCGAGAGCAGAAGCGAGGTATCCGAGGTGGCGCGGTATATACGATCGTATCATCATCATCATCATCATCATCATCATCATCATCATCATCATCATCATCAACATTGGATACACGGCCGGTTATACAAGGCGGATAATATTCCTACATATGTAGCGACGCATTATTACGCATTATTAGTCGCGCATGCGGCTCGCGCGACACCATCGATTTCCCTCTATTATTGTCACTACGAATCCCGCTAGATCAGCCCTGCGTGAATATCCTTGGAGGGAGCCGTGATCCTGTTTCGTGAGTCGTGCCAAACCTCCCTTTGGACGAGCAAGGAGAATGCATTTCCTCGATGGACGTCGTCTTCCTTTCCTCTCGATCGTTTTCGTTCGAAAGAGACACGGTGGAGAGTTCAGAGGGGGTGGGGGTTGGTGGACGTATCGCTGGTGGTGAGGTTTAACGCGGCAAGAATTCCGGATAAGAGGGGGGAATGCTTCTTCTCTCAGGAGATGAGGAAGGTGTTGAATGTTGCTAATTTTGAACGTATGATTTAATTTAGTTTTGAAGTAATCTTATTAAGATTGGAAGGAAGAAGTTATTCGATGCTATTGTTATTAGATATAGATGTGTATAAATGAATTAAGGTATAAAAATATGAGATTATTGTTCGATGAATTATGAACGAGAGAGTTGGTTAGAAAGTTGAGTTGTTTGTTCCTCTTTCTTTTTTATTTTAGTTGAAGTTAATTCGATTGAGTTTGAATTGGAACGAGGATGTAATTATTTAATTACACACAAATTTTCTTGGAACGGAGATAGAATGATTTTTTTTTTCTTTCTTTTATAGGAACGGGATACAATGAGTTTGGCTTGGAATGAGGGTGTAATTATTTAAATGAATGCGCATCTTTCCTTAGAATGGGAAGTCGATAGGGGTTAGAAGATAACGTCTTGTTTTTATTTCGTAGAAGAAGGTTCGAATTTAGATGTAATTAATTGGGTGCACTTCTTTTCTTGGGAAATAAATGAGAATCGATAGAGATTGGAAGAGCAAAGCAATCGTTTATTTTTATTTCGCAGAGGTAGATTACTCTGGCTTTTGGTTGAAATTTTTAAAAGACAATTACTCGATAGATCAAGGGTAAAACATTTTTCCTTTTTTTATAGAAGTGAATTTTCTTTAAAATTTGAACGATTAATTTGGGCATGTTTCTTTGCCGAGAAATTTTTTAATAAATAAATTGAATATATTGAATGATTATACATAGATTATTCAAAAATTATGAATTACTTTTAGTAATAAAACAAAAAGATTTTAAATGACTTTGAATCGTCATAAGAATCCAAAAAATTGAAAGTTCATGATATGGAAATTCACTTAAAAAAAGAAGTAAAAGAACAACGCATGAAATTATAATCTAAATCTTTCATTACAGAATAATATGATAATTCTCGATTCGTCAGAAGTAAACATCCACCAATTAACATCTCTACAACAATTCTAAACGTAACAAAAATTAAAAGAAACAAGAAAAAGAAGAATTTAAAAATACCGTTAAAGTGGATTACAATTTTCAACATGATATATGCCGAGATAACACTGTCTAAAATATTTCATTAGCCAAAAAACTGCGGAGAAAATCAAGCGGATATCAATTTACCGTGAATTTATCCGACAATTCGTTCCAGTGACGAGGGAGGGGGGGAAAAATGGAGTTTTGCGTAAATTTTAAATCGAAATCAAAGCAAGTCCTCCTCAGGCTATGTCGTCCTGGCGACGGACACACTTTTTCCACGAGGAGAGGAATTTCAACGGTGAAATTATCCTGGCATGCACGACAACGATAGGACGAGGCAATTACCGGCAGGACGCGTCAGCTAATTTTACATTTTTCCTCGTCGTTATAATGTAACTAACAAAGTGACGATCGAGCGAATATTCCATTACACGAGCAATTTCCCGAAAATTATTCCAGGCCGGCACGTGGCTAATAGAAGCGCAAGTGTGGCAAAGATGATTGCCTTTTAAGCGGAAAATTTAATTATCGTTCGACGAGTGACCTAATTTATCCGAAGAATCCAAAACATGCATGATCCGTATGCCTGTCATTAGGAAATAAAATTTAGGCTGGATCTGTGAATAATTCTTTTTCTTTCTCAATTTTTGAGGTTGAATCTTTCATCAATAATAATCCAGAATTTATTTTATATACTCTTGGAATGATATCAGAATATAAGATATATTAGATTGTATTAAAAGGTATATTTTATAACAATAATTTAAGATTCTAATTTTAATAATTTAGCATTTTCTAATAATTATTTGCAATCGAAGCTAGACTTCTAAAATATTATTTATAAAAGCATTTAATAATATAATTATCTTCTATATACCAAAAAGCTTGCATTGGATGAAACGTAGACGGAATAGAATAACTCTCTCATTATTCTATAATAACCTCTAAATAAACTAAGAGTTCGATTTTTATCCTGGCAATTAACAAATTAAGAAGGAAGGGGAAAAAAGGAAAGTTAGTAAATGGGATCGTTTAACTTTTCTTTGAAAATTTGAATTCTCCATCGAGTGTTTGTTTCTAACTAATTGGCTTGTTCCAGACTAATGAGAAATAAAATAGAGACAACATAAAGTTTTGATTTCGATGTAAGAGTTCGAGAGATATAAATGTTGATAGGGTACGTGTGTAACTTTATTCCGATTATGGAAATGTCTTATTACAAAAGTTTCTGGAATATTTCCAAGAGTGCACGTAGACGAAAGTTTAACGAGTCGGTAGTGGGTCAAGTGTTGCTGTAATCATGCAATCTTGGCTCGTAAACCTACTGCCAATTCGTGTTTCCCTTAAGTTATGCAACGTTTCAAATTACGATACGATAATTTTACTCTTATACAGATAATCGTGTAAATAAGGTTCGTTAAAGTAAAAGAGTTTTAAGATGGAATAATTCATTAACATCATATATGTATGTAAATAAAAAGGAAGCATAATATATATACCTATAATTCAATGTATATAATAATTTTCAAATGGTATAAAATGATATAAAAATCGATTAAAAATTTTATGAATAAGAATGGGACAAGAATTCTTTTCCAAGACAAGATAACAACAAGGCTTTTTTTTTATCAAAATTCATTCGCCATAAATCAACTGCTTATTCAAATGCGTTCGACGATTTTTCTTTAAAAAAAAAAAAGAAAGAAATATAACCAACATAACAAGCAATCAAAACGTCTATTAAAATAATTGTAAGCTAAAAAAATATATATATATATTTTTCATGAATAAGAAAACTTAATTAAAATGTTAATTTACAATAAAATTCACTCGATTAATAATAATCGAGGCCTTGGAAAAAATATTAATCCATACAAAATGAACTGGAAGCGTAATTTCGAACATTGGCAAACCATCACATGCAATGCAAGCTCGTGACGTCAATTGCTCGCAAAACTTTCCGATATTATCGCGAATATTGTTACAGGCAATTTTTTTTCATTGCAGTTAACCGATGAAAAAGAAACAGTCTTCCAGGTACACAATTATTTCTTTCCTCGCGAAAGAGAGAGAGGAAGAGAGAGAAAAAGAACTGGAGAAACAGGGGGTGAACGACCCGGGGAAAAGTTTCAAACAATCGCGTGCAAAACGTGCGCGGTAATTTCGAGCGTGTGTCGCGCTCCCTATGTTTGATTTCATTCCCAATTATACAACTTTATAATTCCAGCCGAGATCGCGAATTGTTCTTGGACGATTTCCAATTGAGACATTAATTGAAAGATACCGGAATCTTTCATTTCTTTGTCCCAGTATTTTGAATAATTCTTTAATACGTTTCCGATAGAATAAAGTTTATCAATATCATCGTATGATTCTACTTAAGAAAGCTTGGAATAAAAGTATGGAATAAAAGTATTCTTTTCCCTTTCTTTAATATTATATCTCTTATGTTTCAGAAATATTATTTATAATTTCCTTTTAAGGGAAATAATGATCTAAATTCAGATAAAATCCTAAAATAGTACGTATGGTAAATAATTTTACAAATAATTCGACTCGGCATGTTAGAATTACGAGAAATTAAATCTCGTACAAATTTCATCGATCCGTTTCAAGCAAATGTTTCTGTCATTTTGCAAAAAATAAATAAATAAATAACCGCGATATTTCATCGCCACTGTTGTATCATCACTTACACATACGACAAAGCGTAGAAAAAAATTTATATTACAGTTTATCACGGTATAATTTTGCATCCTGGAGGGGGGAGAAAAAAAAAGAAGCGCAAAGGGTGAAGGGTGATTTATCGCGTCGGGACGAGCTATCAGCGACGCCGCCACTTCCGAAAATACAAATCGGTTTAATTGCACGGAAAATTTTTGGCCACGATGGCACGCCGGCAATGCGCATTAATAAACCGACGGAAGGGCGCGAATAAAGGATTCCTGAGGGGGGCGGGCGTGCGAGCCCAACATTTCGTATCACCTTCGTCCCCTCTGTAAATTAAGCTTTTGTTTAATCGCGTCCAACGTCACACTTTTGGTTTGAAAACTGGTTTTTGATAATGAGCCAGGCGAGTATAATGGGCCGGCCAACAGGAAATATAATAATGATATAAATAACGTTGCGAAATTGTGAAGCTCATTGAGTTTTCGTTCCTCACCGAAACAAAATATTTCTGTTTATTGTTGATCCTCTTCCGCATTTTTTCCCTTCCCTTCCTCTCGTTCGATTCTACGTGTTTTGCAAAGCGTTAAAACGAGAGAGAAAGAGAGGGAATGGAAGATTTCAGAAATAATACAGGTTGATGTTTCTCAAATTACGAGGCTTGTTTTTTTGATGAAAGAGACAAGATTTATATTTCTGATGTGTGTTTATTTTATTATTTTTCGCAGATACGGTATTATTATTGTTGCTGTTATAATTTGCGCGTATAAAATGGTGTTTATAATGTGGTGAAGATACGTGTTTGTCAACGCAAGAAATATGTACTGGGGAGTTATTAATGTAATTTAAAAAAAAGGGAAAAAAAGAAAAATATATGTACGCTAGTCGTACATCATCGAATATAGAGATCGGATATCACAGATGTACGAAATTATCGTTGCAAAAAAATTACTTATTAGCATTAGCAAACTATGAACTGATGAATCACACCCTGATACATTCCGTTTCATATTTTAAATTATGCTATTAATTTAAAAAAGGAAAATTACATTACACAAGAGAAGAAAACCTACTTTTTGTCACGACATATCTTCAATTTGTAAATGGCAGAATTTCACGAATTATTTTTAAACAATCCAAAATGATGGGAAAAAACTTCAAACTTTCGATTCCTTCCCGAATTTTCCTCCATTCTCGACAAACAAGCGCAATAACTTCACCCACCGCAAGAGGACCAAATTGCCGCGCACCAAACGAAACGGGGAAAGGGATGGAAGGAAACAGTTGTTCGCCATGCAAGAAGCCTCCCGCCCCTTGGATCCCTCGTATATCTCGCAAGTGGGTATATTTCGGAATTTTTAATCTCGCGAAATTTTACACCGGCATAAGGAACGCGTGTAATCCTCCTTTCCACCGTGCCAGATGTATTTAGACGCGAAATACGCGTGTACCGCCGACGCCATTGTACGTTTATTAAACGGGTATCCCTCCTTTCCATCCCCATACCAGGAAATATACGGAACGATTCGTTCTTATCCCGAGCTGGCGTGATTCCCGGAGAAATGTAAAAATGCGTTGCGAACGATTCCCGAGTCGTTCGAAACTTTGGAGGAATTTTGTCTAAAGCTTGTCAAAAGGTAAAGCCTTGAACTCCAAATGTTAATTGCAATTGATTTAATTGATTTTTGCGATTGAAATAGAAATAGTTGTTGGATTTGAACTGTACGATATATAAATATTCTAAAGGAAACTGTTTTCATCAGCAACTAATAAGAAGATTTAAGAAAAATTTAAGTTTCTTGCTATTACAATTGGAATTTATCAAATTACAATATCAAATATCGATATTGCTATGTCTCTTGATCAATGATCTATTATCATTTCTTCAATTTACCAATTGATCGTCATTGTATCTTTTTCAATTTCCTCGAAAAAGTCATTCGAATCATCTGAAGTAATAAAACAAACAAATATCGAACGAGATCTTCGAATAACTTGGCAACGAAATACCGAGTTTTTATTTCTCCAACCAATCAAAATCGGGAACGAACGAAGCCCGAAATCGAAAGGAACAGCACAATTTTCAACAAAACTGCGTGTAACATCGGCGAAGGGAGAAACCGGAAATCTCGTGGGAAAACGTACCGCCGCGTCGCACCTGCGTAGACAGTTATTCACCGCGAAACAGTGACAGTTTCGATTTTTCCTTTTTTTTTTTTTTGTTTTTCGACCGCGGCATTTTTTTCTCCCAAAAGCTCGACGCAACTATCGATGATTGATTCCAATCAATGACGTGGTGCCGATGTGTTTTAGCCGGACAGCCGTCCCAACGCTTGCCGTAGGGACTTGCGACCGTATCGTCGATCCATTACACGGTTTACCGTGACCGTTAAGTGCACACAGGTGTCGGAATATCGTGGAATATAGTGCTCGAGTAGGTGGGTTTCGATTACGAAGAACTTTATTGTGAGATTATTAAAGGAACTATTGAAAGAGAATCGAGAGAAACGAAATATCGATTCTTTGATTCCAAGGTTACGCTCGAACGAATGGAAAAAAAGTGAAACGTCTCTTTTCGAAAGGATAAAATTTTATAAAAATAATTAATAATCGTTCAGAGAGTTGGAATTCAGGAGGATTGGTAATAACATTCACGAAAGAGCCAAAAATCGAATTTGGAGGTGGGAACAAGATTTTTATTTAACGAGGTAAAAGCTCGCGATCGAGAAAGGGTTAGGTGTCGAAGGGTTTGGTTAAAAACCAAAGTTACAAATGGCCACGGTGACACGCCGATTAACAAGAACAATCAAGCGGCCGCGACGAAAAAGCTCTATTATCGGATTTCGTTTAACCTTACGAATATCCCCATAAATATTTATCGATACGCGTTCGTGAAAGTCAACCGATTTCATCGAGCCCCCAGGAAACCTTCTCGTGAAACATTCCTCCCTCGAATCTCTCCCCCTCCTCGTGCTCAATCGTATCCAACCAAAGTGGAGAAAACTTTATTTCTCCAAGTAGAAAACTTGTCGCCGGATCGATTTAACACCGTAAACGATGATCAGTTTTCTCTCCCCAGAAAAATGTAAATGGAATCGCTACGGTTAACCTCGTGTGATTTTCGGGAACAAATAAAGAAATTTCGATTTCAAAATGGATTAAGTCAACGACCAGTTTCTTTCTCTTTTTTTTTCATTATTTTAAATTGTTTTTTATTACGACCTTTTTGGCGTTGACTCGTTTGTAATTCAAATTCAAATCCGATCGAGTGATCGTGTTGATATTTGTCTCGAAAAAACACGTAGATATTTTCAAAAAATTGTTTAATGTAGAAGAGTTTATATGAACAGTGAGCTGTTTGAGAAATTGGAGGTTTCTTTTTTGTGTATCTACGTATAAATATTGATGTTTTATTTTTGGTTATTATTTCCGTAAAATATTAATTGAAATTTTAAAATATATAATCGATTATAAAATAAGAATACATATTTTCATAGAAGAAGAAAGATTTCATCCCAAAGAACCGAATCGAAGATTATATACAATCGATAACTCGAAAATTCGCTTGATTCAACGTGCGTGATCCCTCATCAAAGAGCATATTGTAAACCATATTGTAAACCATGAAACACAATCGTTCGGAGTGCAGTAAAATTGAACAAACGCCTCGGTATCTCGAGCACGTAAATCCCTTCGAAACGTATGCATGGACTCGTCGCTCGTGTAGAAATTGCGGTTTGGGACGACACGCTCACGCGACAACTTTCGATTATCCAGCTAATAAATCGTAAACGCGCCGTTGCATCGGGGCCACCGTCGCCTAGTTGGTAAATTTATGAATAGCAAACTATAACATTCTTATATCGGGTCTCGTATCGGTTTACGAGCTCGTAAAACTGACATAAATCGCGATGGTTCCGTTATAATATCGTGGTGAAGGGTTCGATTCCAAATTGGGGATGTTGGTGTGAGAATTACGTGATACGCGATGAATCAAATACGTTTTCTTTTTTTTTTTTTGGCGAATTGAGAAAAGTATTCAATTATGGTATTTATTAAAAATAATTTCTGCTTTTAGGGTAGTATTTAAGGATATAAGAATTTTTATACGAATTGATTAATCACGTGGAATTAAATATATTTTTATTTCGAATTAAAAATAATAGTGACAATGAGATATCGTGACTTTTTAATTAATTAAAAAAGGAGAGTTGAGAATGTTATCGAAGTAATAAATTTTTATGTGGAATTAAAATAAAAGCTTAGAATTATTTGAATCACGGAAGAAGGAATATTTTATCACCTAAAAATTCTATATAAATAAATAAAAACTATGTCTAAGAGAATAATATAATATTCTCTATTCTTTTCATATTTTAAATTAATGCAAATGCTTCTGACATGACTAGAATATTTTAATATTCAAAAATATCTACCAAAAGTTTTAAAAAATTCAACAAATATTATAAAATAATCGATAACTTTCAAACATTCAAGGAACAAAAATATTATTTCGTAAATCAATAACTTCGAATGATTGAAATCGTTTAAACTTTTTCCAAGCAAAAATCAACGTACAAAAACTCGAGCAAAATTTTCTCTTATTATTACCTAACACATAAGTATAAAAATAAGAAAATTGCGTGAAAGATACACTTATAAAAATAAAAGAGGGGAAAAAAATGCGAGGATAATGCGGTGGACCAAGACCTTTTCGCTTCTTCCGGCCGTTATGTGTCGCTGTGCAAACTTTACAATTCAACGCGGCTCGCGAGAAAGAAAGGAATCACCTTGGCCCCGCTGGTTTCCTCAACTTCTTCCACCCTTTGGGAAATTACTTTTCTCCGAGGACTACGCGAAGTAAGTAGGGAGAAATATACAGCAAGCAGACGGATTTCAAGCGACAGACATTTCTTGACAACGTCGAGTGTGCTTGAAAGAAAGACGAGAGCCGGCTATTGATGTTAATGGCTAATGGAGGAACGTACGAATTTTTTTCTTTTTTTTTTTTTTTTAAGTAAAAATTAGCACTTTTTAATTGAGGAGAAAATTTTCAGGAGTGAGAAACTGAAGAAATAGAATTTACGTTTGATGATGAAATGAATTATTTTCTTTGGAATTAAAGAATTAGTATATCTATTGAAATTGAGAACGAAACTTTGACGAGCGAGAAGATGGAGGGAAGGAAGTTAAAAAAGGGAACGAAAATTATATTTCGTTGAGCACATATTTCATTTGGAAAATGTGAAATAAACTGTGAATAACGAATAATCGAATATGAATAATTAATTTTGTTTGTGGCACAACGAATACGTCACAAATCACGTTTTCAATATATTACAATTTTTTAATACTCATAGGATGAAATATGTGAAACTTTCTAAATATTTTGTTACGCGAAAATTAATTGTCGTTTATTAATTTTTATAATAATCACAGTTATGGATACAACATTGTTACAACTTTTCGGAATTTAATAGAGAATTTTGAAATTCATCAAACTTTTTCAATATTCTATGCCACAAAAAATTAATTCTTGTAAAATAATCGAAGCGTTCAAAATTGTCGATTTCTTGTCAATTTTGATCCTCCAATTCAAATTTTCATTAACATACAGTCATCATATAACTATCATACTAACAAATTGTGTATTCTAGTAAATTGAACAAGAATCGTGTAATATTTATAAGTATTTCAATTATTTAATTACGAATGCAAATAATAATAAATGTAGCATCGAATATAACAATATTGTTTCAACTTGTTATTAATTTAATAATGATTTTACAAAGTTTATCATTATTATCCACTTTTCCTCTTTGGTTATTGAAAACACCAATTGATGTACCTGCGTCATTCACCACTATATTTCAATAGATTTTATTACAACAATCATTTTTTTTATTCCATATCCCCCTACATTATACACACTCAGATAACCCAGCATCGAAAAGAGATGCTTTTCATGATATTAATTTATCCTTTGTATAAGGATATGAAAGCTGCAATTAAATATTGAAGCAATGGAAGTGTATCATAAAGACATCAAGAATTATCGTTGGACGTGATATCTGGTAATAATAATTGTTGCTAATTAAACGCGGTGTGATAATTGAATAAACGCCGAGTTACACAAACGTTACGCATTAACGCCACGTGGAAACTACAAAATAAACTTTTATGATTTTAAAGCAACTAACGATACGTTGTCGAGCGTAATTACATTTATCAGATGAGGAATGAATTTATGGGACTAGTTTAAAATTCGCCCGACACCGCTGCTATGGAATGTAACGTGAAACACCGGTAAATTTGTATTCGATTTTACCAAGGATTGCATAATTATTACCTATATAATTGCATTTATAAAATATGAACGAATTATTTCAACGAATTATTCCGAAAAATTGATATTTGAATAATATATCGACACGTCTGGAGTTATTTTCATGACTTTGTATAAATACGTAATGAATTATGTGAACGATAAAATTACAATTATCGATGAACTGGTTTTCTTTATTATCTTTTAATGAAATATACACAATGAAATTTTGATAAATGCTTTTTGCTCGGTTCCCGCAATTTCTTTCGGACACAGAATTGAAATTTAACGAGGTCGAATTAATCTTGAATCGATTCCTAAAAAAATATGTACAAATATAATCAATTGCTCTCTTTATATGACACGAATGCGATGTAGTTTACATATATCGTAAATTTCAGGTTGGATATCGAAATAAATTTACATACAATAATTTAACAACATGTACATGATCACGATTGTGTAATTAGAACATTCTAACTTATTATAATTGAACGAAAAACCATCGAAAATTTCTCAAATGGGATATATACATATATATAGCTAAACGTGTCGAGGGATTATTGGATTAATAATTAAATATTCTCGTACGATAGAAAACGACAGATAAGTTCGTTAAGCGGATTTCAGTCGTGCAGCACGGCTTTCCAAATCGTTGACTTATAATGCTAAAGGCAACTGTTAGCAGGAAACTGCAGACATAGAATTTGCTCTTTTCACAGATCTAGATCTGTGCACGTCACGCAGCCTATTTGTAATATTTAATATTATACGCAACAATCTCTCAAATGAAAATAATTTAATATATTTCGAAGTTTGTTCGAATTTCTCGTTTCAACAAATATTTATATTCTTTAATTCTAATTTATTATACCGTTTCGATCAGATATCTTTCACAGTATCATCAAAAATTTCGTTTTTCTAGCTTGATGAACCCACATAAGCAGTTCCACTTCTCGAAATGAGGCAACGATCAAAGAAATCGATGCTAAAAAGAGAATGCTCGAAACAGGAAACGACCCTAACCCAAATTGGCCAGTTTATTTAAGCGTTATTAACTCACGCACGCGGAGGATCGCATGAATATTCATATACGGCACGATACAATAAAAGGTTCGAGCAAAATACTCGAGAGATTCGAGAACGAGCCATCAGTTTTCGAAGTTGCGTATTTGGACGAAGAATTTGGGATGGAGCACGAGGCTAATTAAAGCATCCGTTCAACCCTACGGATTATTTAAATCAATGTCATCCAGGTCCTCCGTGGAGACTCGTTAGAAATACG
Source organism: Apis cerana (assembly GCF_029169275.1). Taxonomy (NCBI): domain Eukaryota; kingdom Metazoa; phylum Arthropoda; class Insecta; order Hymenoptera; family Apidae; genus Apis; species Apis cerana. The sequence goes on from NC_083857.1 coordinate 5,907,807, forward strand.
GGCCAATTACCATTAAGAGGTCGGCCGATGGCCTGAAGGGGGAAGAAGACGTATTCCCATGCGAAAGCAAAGGAGTCTAAAATTGCCCGACGCACAGGTCCATCCCTTTCGGCAATAAACTCGAAAGTCTCGTAATAAGCCTACCCCTCTAGGTGGTGAGTTCCGTCGAATTTCATAGCCGTATCCACTCGCAGGGACAGAGAAGCGAAAATGCCGGAAGTTTACTCGGGATTCTTCGTAATTAGTGCGAGAATAAGGACGAAGGGAATTTTATTAATACCTTGGAAGCATAATTTCCACTCGGGTTGGAAATACGAAGTAATTTACTCCCTCGATATTTGTTTATACTCGAGCAAAATTAGTTTTTTTTTTTTAAACGAGAAGAATTGTGTATTATTCTGAAGAATATTTTGCAATGAAATACTATAAAAGATTCTGTACAAGACAACGAGAATGAAATCTTCGTAATAAAAACACGTAATTTCTATTCTCATTCCATTCTTTCGGTCAAAGTGATAAATTGGGGGTTGACGTGTCTTTCACATTCTAAAAAAAAAATGCTACTATTCCACTATTTGGTATTATAGAAAAGAGTTGTGCAATTTTCAACAATTTTGCAAAATTTATGACAAAGTATCAGATGAACATTTAAAAAAATGATATTAAAAAGAAAGGGAGACAAATACTAAACACGCGTAACATGTGTACATACGATGCACAACATTAATGGCCCGTTTACACATAACTCCCTGTTACCCTACAATATCTGGTAGAATTAGTTGTCGCCCAGGTTTCAGGGTTAAAGGGATTGCTAGACAACTGGTTAAAAGGATTATCCCCGCTTATACGTTACTCCGACCGACTAATGCTCTACACATTATTAAATCATTGCTCGAACTGTTGCTGGAAACTGGTATTCACCCTTGTAAGACGGTATCCCTCCACTGCGACTGGGGGAGGGGAAGGGGACACTAAGCATGAAAATGTGGAGAAATCTTCGGGAAGTGGCTCTATTAAGCACCCACCGTGCTCCAGAATACTCGTTCGAGTTCATCAATATTTAATGTGCGACTTGAAGAAACCGTGGTAAAGGGGTAAATGCAATTTCAATGGGGAAAAGTAAGCTGGCAGGACGAATTTTATTCTCTCCTCACGGATACTTCTCAATAGCAAATTTTTATAGCGTTTGAAATATCGCGATATAAAATAAATAGGCATCCATTTTATGATTTTTAAGATTTTTAACAAATAACGACTCGACAACGAAATGGAAATTATCGGGATTATTTTGAGGACAGGATGAAAATTAAGCATGAGAATTAATTTGCAATAGAAGAGATAGTAAGAAGAGAATAGAATGTGCTATAGGTAATATGGATGGTCAAAAATGTAGTAGATATTTTATTAAAAATTGTTTTTAAATTTATTTAGACACCGCTTTGAAAATTATTACCAATATTATCTTTGAACTATATATTTCATTTATCGATCTTGAATATTTTTGATATTCAATATCAATTGTATATATATTTATCATTGTTTCAGTTAGATAGAAATAATAACTCGTTACCACAGAAACTTCATATCTTAATTTTGTTCCTTGTGGCAATGTAAGCGCGTTACGTGCGAAGTAACTCAAATAATTTAATTTCACGTTCCAGTAATTTCTTGATACCGGTGTTTCCATGAACAAGCTCACCGCGTTATATTTCGCTTGCTTCGTGTAATTATTACTAGCGTATATGTAAAAACTACTTTATGCAAGAATTCGATTAATTTTTAGCTTTTAAATTTTAAACGCTAATGCAAATGAATCGTATAATTTTTCTAATTTTATTATACTTATTTGATAATTTGATGTCGAGTCTCTGTTTTTTTTTTAATAAATAAATAACTACAATTTTTTTTAAAGTTTTTTCCTTACCACAAAAATAGTTTATCGTATATTTTGAAAATAAATAAAGTGAAAATTCTTATTTTGCATAAAAAAATTAATTTCTTGGGGATGCTTCTTTATCCATTTATCCCTTTTAAAGCATAAAACTATATTTCCCTCAGTTTGTAAAGCATAAGGTTAATATTAATCATATTCTAATGCGACGAAAACTGAGAAGAAGTCATTTTAAATTTCTTTTCTATAAAATGTTTCAAATTTTACTTGCACTTCCTTTAATAGGTTTAGGAATTTCTTGTACTTTCATTATCAAAGGGTTAAATATCTATCAACTATCTTGCTATCCCTAGATTCAAAATGTAATTACCAAAGTGCATAAGGTACACTAACTCTCACACAACTAGATCTAACTCTATCAAAAGTTCAAAACGAGGCTTTATCGAAGGAATAAATAAAACAACTCACAATCAATATATCTTCATACATTTACACAAATTTAATTGTGTGACAAATTGTGTTATAAAAACAACAATTTTATTTTTAATTGAAATTTAATGCGAACTAAAATTACTTACAACTTATATATATATATGTTACGATATTTTAATTCTAAGTTAATACCAAAAATATTAAATCCATTAAAACGATCATGCATTATATTTCTCTCATACCCTACTTCAAATCAAAGAAATTATATAATCTCATTCCTAGAATCCACACTAGATGAATTTCGTTAATATTACAATCTACCATCCACCCTCTTTTCCACACCTTCAATCTCTGTATTTTTCCTAATTTTCGGAATAATTTTCTTCGAAATAATAAAATCAGGCAATTTCTCGAACCACAATCAGCTTGGGCGGAAAAGTAACGCGTTCCATTCATCCAATTCATCCAGAAATATGTATCGACGAAATAATATCGGTGGGAAGAAGCGATGGAGAATCTGTCGGGCGGAACGCGTGGCCGGCGTCAAGGGGGAAATATATTTTTACCGTAGCTTAATCCGAATATAATTCGGCTTTATGGTGACATTTAGCCGTGGCTGCGGCGCGTTCAAGGGTGGCCGGCCTCCCATGTGCGCGGTTAATTGTTAGACGCGTGTGTTGGAGTCCAATTAAACCATTATGCGGGGGGCGGGAGGGGGAGAGGGTGAGCGCGAAAGGTGAGTCCACGGGGCGGAAGCCAAGAGAAATATAAAATCTCGGCGCTGCGCAATAATTCACTGGCGTCAGCTTCCCCCTCCGCTTTTAACCGGTTTTTACAGTTTCTCGCGTTTTACTTCTCCCCTCTTCGTACCGAGAATTCGCATTTGTCGCGAATCTCGATGGCTCGTTCTCGTTAAACTTCACGCCGGTGAATCCTGCCTACCCGTTTCACCGTGTCCTTTGTTTCGAGATTCGTTTCCCGAGACTCTTGCGCGCCTCTTTATCCAACAGTGTTACGATTCCAGTGGTAAATTTAATTAATGGGATCGTTATTATTACTCTGTGCCTGGATAAAATTCTCATTTCTTTACAATCGTGACTGTAATTGAATATTATTGTTAAATCTGATCGATTAGATCGAATCGTTAGGTAAAATTAATTATTAACTTTCTCGTATATATTGTCGAAGTTTTTTCACAAAAACTTTAACAAATTTAAGTTTTTACGATTTCTGTTGTAAGAGAGAATTTTTATCTGTCGATTAAAGGGAAATTAAGAAAAGAATAGGGGAGAGAGGGAAAATGAGAAAATAAAAGCATCAGGTTTTAAAGAACGCCCTTTAAAAGGGATATCGATTATTAACGACGTGTTATCGGATCGATATCAGCGTTTTATCGTGGAACGGTTAGCAAAGATAACGCTGTGTCGCTTTTAACCCGTTAAAATTGTTCCTTTGTGCCCGTCGCGAACGCTAATTCGATGGAGTGTTGCAGGAAATCCTGTTACACGTTGCGCGTAATTGCGTTAGAGAATTTTTTTACTACGGCGATGATAGGTGGATTTAATCGAATGAAAAACTCTTAATAACGACATTTAAAGAGGTACAAAGAAGAAAAGCTTTCTCTCCTGACGTGGCTGTTGAAAGCTTTTAAATGTTATCCATTTGTGCGTTTGTATATAAAAAGGGGAAAAAATGTTCAAAAAGACAATTAATTATGAAAATAAGACACGAATTGTGCTTTAAACGAAGATAATAACACGATTCCGGAAAATTAAAACGCATCGTATCAGTTAGCTGCCAAAAATACGAGAACGAGGAAAGGCAGCACGCTCGATTTCAAATAACTTGAAGACAGCTCTGAATAAAAAAAGAAACTATTGATCGTCTTCGTTTTTGAGAAGTTTTTCTCATATAACTGTGGTGAAATAACATCATACATAATTAAACTGCGGATCTTCGTGTATTTATGAAGAATTTAAAGGCGCAAAAATATGTAAGATATTAAAAGCAAGTGTATATTATTATCGTATGAAAATATTTCTCTCTATTTTTTTAATTATATTTTCAAAAATATCAATTCAGGTAATCACCACGCCAAATGTAAATAGCGCAAATATTTTCTATTGAACTTGAACTTAAACCTCGAAAAACTTTTTCTCGACTCGTCGAACAACGCAAAGGGGAATACTGGCGGGTCGAAGGGAGAGATCCGTAACAAGGGGCGATAAAATACGATTCGATGTGAAATCGATGAAAGGTAATGGAAAGTGGTATACCCTCGACTTTTCATTCCTCGGTATTCGAGTTCGATATCGCGTTCCATCATCGCCTGATTCCGCGCCTTGTTGACAATGTAAAATGTAGGGAGGGGGGATCGAAACAACGTAAGGGCATGGGAAAACGCGATCCCCCCCAGGAAAAAGATAGGGAGCCAAGGTTGCAATAGGTGGCGCGGGGGAGTGGCGGCAGTCGTCTGGGAATAAGTTATGAACTCTATGCATTTTAAATGACTAAATCTCTGGCCCGAACCTACTTCTTTGCCGGATTTTTCCACGGAGAAATGCATTATTGGCCTGACAATCTCTCCGGGTGTGTACGTGCAACGTTATCGCGCATCATAGAAATCTCTCGAAATCGCGTTACGAACCGCGTCCTCTCCTGAAACGTCCCTGTTTCCTTCTGCTTTCCTCCCGCCGAAATTACTTTTCCCTTTTCCTATTGTCTTCTCGAAACTCTTCGCGTACGCCGAGTTCCCGATATTTCAACGAAGACTTTCGAAAACGAGGAAACTACACGCGACTTTCGAGAATAAGATGAACAACCGTATATCGTGTGTAATTGAAGTTTTTAATTTCGGTTCCCTAATTCTCCGGAGTTTTTCCTTTTTCGCGGTTTGTCGAAACAAGTTTGATGATATTGGGAAGAAGGAAATCTTTCTTGGGTTTTCCTCCGTGAATATTTTATGATTTGGTTTTTTTTCTGTAATTGAAGATGAATCGAAAGAATTATTAGAAAGGCGGATGACACGATGAAAATACGTGATCGAAATAGCGTGAATAATATTACATTGATTATATTTTACAAAAGAAATTTTAAAGAAATTTTAAAGAAATTTCGGTAATTTTTCTATTAATAATATAATCTAAAAAAATATATATTGTCACTTTAACAAGAAAAAACCACAGACATTTTATATTATCTGTAGAGAGCAATCGCGACACAATCGAAACGAGGAAATACAAGAACAATTGGACGCGGTCTAAACCCGAAACCTTGATCAACAGCTCGAACGATCAAAACCACGACTTCCAATCTCTCCCTCTCATTAAGCTCCGCCAATAATCAACGAGGACTGGGCACATCATAACGTGAAACAATGCAAAAGTGAATCCTACTCTATCTCGATAAATTTCTCGCGATATTTTCCCTGAAAAGTCGTCTCTCCAAAGATGAAAACGGAGTCGATGAAGAAAAGTCGAAAAGCTACAAGAACGACAGTGGAAGAGATAAGGAAGAGAAAAGGAAGGGGATGGAGATGGTCGATGCACGAACCATGTTTCTATCATCTCCCGAAGGCGGGTTCCCCTCGTCAGTTTAAGTCGAATCAATTGGAAAAGTTCGATTTCCCCTCGTTTAAAACCACCGAGATCGCCGCAGCTTTTCCTTTGGTTTAAAGTAGCGATAGATCAGAGAACGTTTCCGCGTGGAAGGCTGCGAAAGCCCGAAACTTTGTCGCTCCGGCATCCGGTTTCTGTCCGCTTCCTCCCCGCTCTGCTTTCCTTCTCTCGCGGCCGTACCAGAAATTTCAACCAACTCGGACGATTGAACCTTCGTGCACCAAATTCTGGACCATATTTCCACGCGAGGAATCATTCTTTCCTTGTTTAGGGACAAGGATTATTGGATAAAGATATTGATTTAAAATGTATGTACATTAGTGTACATTAATTACGTGTAATTGATGAATGTGTTAGAGAAAGAGAATGAAATGGGATACTATAATGTTTTATTAACCATGTTATTCATTTATCATTGTGAAATCGTTGTGAATAAAAAATTTGAATAACATCGTTTCGAATATGTAGGGTATTTCAATGAATTTTTTCAGAAATTTTTGATATGAAATTATGAAAAATTATTATATGGAAATGTTTCATGGAAAGCCTTCTATATAATTCTGATACAAAAAAATACTTAAAACGTAATATTTCATTTTACAAAATATTTTAAAAACTTGAAATCGATTTTATGCAAATTACGTATATAATATTTATATATTACGTCAAATAATTTTCATAATAAAAAGATGAAATCCGTTCCACTATTTTTAATCGAAGAGGAACCCTGGTAATCTTATTCACGTTCAGAGCCAAGTATTACGCTTGATCCATATTATGGTGCACCATTAGCCGAGGTTGAAACAAGATGACTTAATCCATTTGAAACCATGTGTCGTGCAACCTAACGCATCATGTGCGTCACGCGAAGGAATTATAATCGAGAAAAATATCTGTCTCTTTTTAATTACGTAAGTAATTAATGGGTTAAGTGAATGTAAAACGAATTTTAAAAAGAATTTTATATTAATCATATTCCATTGAGACGATAGATGTTGCGCGAACATAATTACACGTCGTCTCCCTTCCCCCTTGAAATTTAATAATCTCCATCAACATGTGAGCAGCTATAGTATTATTATTTCACTTTAACAAACGGTAACCAGAGTTCGTTTATTCGCTAAATGCGAAATCGGCTTTAAATGGTTTTATTGATCCCTTGGCACCCACGATGCATACGTGATATTACGTTGTAACGAGCTACGTGGGTGCCTTTAATTCTCGACGCAATTAGCTTTCAATTTCCTATATATATATCTCCAAATATAATCGACACCATTACTACCCTGCGATGGACACTATGGAAAAGTCCGCCGTCGATTTAATTTCATGCCTGACTGACGTGCATATTCAACTCTGTCCCATGATGATTAATTATTTATAAGCTGTATATTTTAAATTTATTTATTACGTCACGTGTATTCGCGAGCCAATGTGTCGTGAAATTCTAACTTTATAAATTTATGTCCACTGATTATAACCTACAATCAGTATCATGACATGTTATATCAACCAATGTGTCACGATTCTATTTATAAAAAAAAAAAAAAATAATTTAATCATTCACGCGTCTATGGAAATGTAAATAACATTAAAACGTCCCCTATTTGAAACTTGATTTTTATCTGAAATAGGAAGTGTACTTTTTTCGCCACGAAAAAAATAATCAAGATGATAAAAATGAGACATTCTATGTTTTGCGTTCATATTTCGAAGAATTGAGTGGTATTATTTTATTCATTTTATATATTACTTGCTAGATGTTGCAATGTATTTAGATGAATAATTAATAAATCACGCATGCTATCATAAATGCATATATAGAAGAATAATATAATAGCGTCTAAAGATTTCTCCTAATAATCGACTGCTGGTTATACGTAAAGAAAAAAACATTTTACAATATATTTTCGAAAGCTACAATAATATCTATACGCATTTATATATATAGCTCGACATCTATTAATACTTGGAAGTATTTCAATTTCACTCATAAGTCATCGAAATAAAACGTTCTATCCACTAAATATCCTCCGAAACTCTTGGATTTGCATCCAACATTTCACCGTCATCGGCCCCAAAGATCTCCAATTCTCATCACGGCTCCACTTTTCTCCCGAAACTCTTCGGAACGGCCATCGCAGCGATTTCCGTGATAGATCCATCCGATCGTTTCCCCTCACTCCCCTGAGTGATTTGTGTCTTTCGAGGCGGCGCCTGACAAAACAAGTCGTTACGCCAATGTCGGCCGAGTCTGACCCGTGCCGGCCACTATCTACTGTCACTGGCGGCACTAAAAGGGCGACGTTTATCTCGTGGCTCGATGCTGCCAGTCGTCAAAAAGTTAAACTCGTTTCTCCCTTATCCCTGCCCGGCCATCGTTAAGCCACCCCTTCGTCCCATTCCCTCCCCCACGAGTATGCTCCAAGTATTTTCGCCACGAGGCGTTGCAAATCGCCGTGCGGAGAGACCTCTTCGTCTCTCCCCCTTGTTAAACGCCGCGGCAAGAAAAAGAGAGGTAATCGTACGCAAAGTTTCGTACGAGGACGGACCAGCTTTTTCCTCGACGCGTGAAACTAAGCGGTGGCTGGTGGTTGAACGCCGCCAACTTTTCTCGGTGAATACTTTCTTACCAAGAACGTTCCCGAGAAATTTTCGACGAACACGGCGAACAGGAGCGGTCCGCCCTCGTAAACTACCTCTAGGTGCGCGTCGAGAGACTGTGTGCATTTATCCAGTGAGCAAAGTAAAAAGTTCACCGGGGGTAATTACATTGTAGCGCGGCTGTTTAAGTTATCCGACGCGTACCGCGTTTTTTCCGCTTCCGCTTCGTCTCGTGACGATTCCCAAAGAAAACCGGAAGGCGATCGAGAAATTTCCCACGGATTTTCACGTTTCGAACCGTTTTGAACCGTTCTCGGTTCGACTATCTTCCGTTACAACGTTCAAAAGTTTGATAACCTATGCCGGACGAAGAGAGGGTTATGATAAAGGAGTTATGGTAAATTTGGGTAACGCGCGATGAGAGAAGTTGTGAGGAAGTTTAAATAAGCGTGATGAGATTATTCTTTCTACAGATAATAGAATAAATAATTTGAATTATGAAAGAAGAATGTATTCTGCTGTTTGTTAAATTATTATGGAATTATATTATATATAGGTGGTATTATATTGGTATATATTGTTAATTATTACTATTTACCAATATTAATGTAATAAAAATAGAAATAAATATTATTACTTTCATTATGTTATATTATAATTTATAGCCATATTATATATGTATACATTTAAGATGGATCAATTTAATTGGTCCATATAAAATTAAATCCATTAGGATTTGTTCATAGTATTTCAACACAAGTTAAATATCAATTGTACATTCAAACAAAAATTCAAATAGAGTTGCGCAACAATACAATAAAAATTTCAGTGCTTTCAAAGCACTACAAATAATAAGAAATTAAATCAGACTCACGTATCTCGATGGGATGATGAAGCAGGGAAACCAAGTACACACACAAACTCTCAGACAACTTTTCAAACACACAGGTATTAATAAATATGAACTGTTAGTTAAATTTGTCTTCCCGATCGGCAGTTATTATATACACATAGTGTCAAAATCGCCAGCGAGAACCGATCACAGCCCTGCGCCGCGTAGCGGCATCCGCGGTACTACGCTTGACCGCTCATTAATCTAAAGACAAAGATTAAGTTTAAATCTTTTCAATTAAATCGTATCTTGAGTGAACACTTATTTAATATAGATTATATATATTCTTTCTATAAGAATTTTCTATATAAGAATTTTTTAATTGTTTTTCACCAAAATTGGAAAATAAATTAAAAACGATTACTAATAAACTTAAATATTTCTACGAGCAAATATACTATTTGAAGCTATTTCATTTAAATTTTCATTTATTAAATCATAGACAAATATCATTTGTAATTAATACCTTCGAATTCGATGTAAACAGAAGTCTATGATTTCGTATACTTCTTTACAGAAACAGATTCTCGCTCGAACGAAACTCGTCAGCTTTATCCTCCAGTAAAAAGAAGAAGGAAAACAGGAAAAATTTCAAAGCCCATCTATCCCATTAATTTCGCAGGACCTCCGTGATAAAATCGATGACAATGAACGAGAAACGTTCGAGTATAGGGACAGACAGAATCCTTTCGGTATGAAAAATTCCCCGACGTCGGTTCACAGTTCGTTTAACAGATTCCACGGGACCCCCCGGGTTGGCGGCCGATTTCATGAGAAGTGTTCTCAATAATTCAGAAATCGGCGCCGGTTAAAGACAGTCGAGAGTGGCCGCCATTCTAATGGACGGATAGAAGGGTGGGCCGATCTTCTTTCATTAAATCCCGTACAATTCACGCCGGCCGCTTTGTTTAAAGTACAATGGCCATCGACTCGGTGCAGCCGGTGGGCGTGGATACACGACACGGCCGAGGATCGAGTTGGCTCCGCTCGAAGCCTTGAGAATCGCACAGAGGTCTTCTTCGAGGTGTAGAGGACACTTCCAAAGGGAATTGGAGAACGGTGATAAGGCAGAGCGGTGGAACAATGCTCGAATTCGCTGTCTCCTCGGATTGGGGTGAGATATGTTCGCACGACGATCCACCATCCCCTCAGTTTTATACGTGCTGCCTATTCGTCACGAGAACGATAGGTAGACGTGGTGGAAAGAGGACGAAAATTTGTGTACGATGAATGGTAATAGACTTGTACAGATTCTGACCATTGAATATTATTGATAATTATTAATCTTTCTTTTTATTTTTGAAAAGTGTGTCGAAGTGAATTGTAATAGTTGTAGAATAATTCTCTTGTTAGGGGAATAATTTCGGATGCTTCTTTACAAGTTCAAAATAAAATTTCAATTATTATTATTAAATATATTATATATTAAGAAATAGGATAATAAAATAACGAAATGTTTGCGTGTTATTTCATTTCCTGTATATCTCAATTGTAGGATCATTCGTTTAAATTTTTTTTTTATATAACCATCCATTCATCCAACAGCAATACAGTATAATAACACGAATGCACTTTATGGAAGAAAATGAATTTAAAATTACTTGAAAGAAACAAAGCTGCACGAAACGAATTAATAAAGGAAATTCTCCTTGCAGTAAAGGAAATGAATCATAGCTACTGATTGGCTTTCAATTGCGGACCAACGCTGACTAAAACAGATTTCATCGAGCGTCCCGGTCATCCGGTTCATTGATGCAACCGATTCCCCATCTATTTCCTTTTTTCTCTTCTTCTTCTTCTTCTTTCTCTTCCTTTTTTCCTTCATCTCTTAGTTGGCTTATCCTCGATTTCCTATTTATTGTCCATTTATCTTTCAGTTCCGGTTTCGAAAATATAATTCACCGGTCGAAGCTGCGTTTGGCGGTGAAGATGGCCTTTATTCGAGAGGCTTTTAGAGCTCGACGATAACAGCCTGCCATAGAGTGGCCCCGTGGAAAACAATGAAAATAAGGATACGTCCAACGAATGTGTCCCGCTAATTAAATTTCCGTTTTTCCTGCTTGTCCGCTTCTCATCTCGCCCTCTTTTCTATTTTTCCCTCCCTTTCTAACTGTACGCACTTCCCTTTCCGTTTATCCTTTTCCTCCTCTTCGATCTTTCTCCTTCTTTGTTTTTTTTTCTTTATTTAATTCAATCCTTTTCTTCTTTTTTTGAAAATACACATCTCTTTGCCTCATATTTCCCGAAACACTAAACATCGATGCTATTATATTTTTGATATTTTGAGAATATAAAGTTTATAAAGTTCAATCGTTTCATTTGTTATAGGACATATTGATGTAAAAATATCTTTAAAAGCTTAGAAGAATTATCCTAAATTTTCTTATTATATCATATTAATCTTGTGTGTACTTTTATTAAGTAACACGTTATTCTGAAATATTATTGAAACAATATATAAAAATTTTCAAAATGCGTACATAATCGCTTAAAGATATTCTCGCAATCATTACTTTTATCATCGTATCAAAAAGGCAGAAAAACTTACCTCAAATAAAACCTCATATTTCCCTTTTAGGCGGATATGCCGTTAATTTTTATAGCGTCATGCGTCGATCGGCGCCATCCCTCTCGTCTTCTTGTATTCTCCTAGTAGATGGGAGGAATTTATAATACCGCTCTCGAGCGGCATGGATCGAGGCGTTAAAGTTAACGGCTTCCAATATCCGACGTATAGGGCTATACTGTACTCAACAGCCTGATAATGCTTTACTTGCATTATGGAAAACAGTTCGTTAAAACCGTATTATCCGCATCGTCGAGCGACGATGCCGGCCGGAGACTCAGCTGTGCGCCAGAAGTCTCCGGGATGCGATATATCGTGATACGTTGTGTTATACGTGGCTTAGGCGTGTTTGAAAAAAAAATTTTCGAAAGCCATTTGATAGATGTACGGAAGATACGGTAGTAATTATTTTTTTTCTCGGAGAAATTGTGAGGAAAGCTCGAATATTATTCGTACAATTACGTATCGCAAATTATTATTTATAAAATCAAAGAGAGAATGCAAGAGAGAGATTTTTTTCTCATTTTAGAATTCGATGGTCAAAAGAGATATTTATAAATAGAATACTTTAAATGATTGTTGTTGATTATTTTACCCGCGGATTAATTTTGAGCGCGCACGTATCTGCATGCAGTAGGTTCATAAACTTCAGCTAATGGAACCACGGTACTATGAATATCTGGAAAGTGACGGATAACAACGATAAGTGCTTCCCTCGAACTTGCTCGATTCAATGTAGGGAATACAATGTTAAGGAAATCGAATATTGCTGATCTAGTAAGGGATAAATTATAAACTACCCTATTCAGTTTAGGGAATGATCGAGTAAATAAACTTTTCGTTTCCCATCTCATCCAGAAGCACATTGAAATCAAACCGCTTAAAGAATCATCATTTTCATTGATTTCGTAAATTATTTTCATCTTAAAAATTAATTTTTCAGAAACTGTCTTCACCAAATCTGAAGGATCAGAGCATTAGTTCTTCGTTTTACATATTAGAAAATGATATAAAATGTATGATGGTAGAGAATATTTTAGTATCACAATATTATAAGAATATCACAATCTCGTGAAACGAAGTAATAATATATGTAATTCAAAGTTAAGAAGGGATAAAAGCAAATATTATTTCACAAAGGAAAAAAAAAAAGATATATTCTGCACGTGTTTACTTTCCCTGCAGATAGAATAAACTTTGTCCCCGGGGCAAGTATGGATACGTTTTTCCGCACGGCAAAGCGCGTAAGTAAGGATATGTCTGCAATATTTTACAGATTAACCGACCTCCCCCATAAGATTTTGCGATTCTCGTCGAGCGGAACGACTCGTGGCATACGTCATACGGTAAAGCCAGCTTAAGCGGCGCTCGCGGTTTCCAAATATCTCGCAGAATTGATCGTCCCTCTTCGAAACACGTATGCACATGTTTCCACGGTGGACCGTTTATCTTGGGGCGAGTGTTCCTCAAGAAAATTATATATCTTCTTCGCATAAATTGTAGGATAAATTCGATCCAAGCGTGTTCGGGTAATCGAATAATTTCTTCTTTCTGTGTGTGTTAAATTAGAAGAAAGGACTTGGAATTAATAATGGAATATTTTTGAAATTTAAATCTTTTCGTTCGTTCGGATAAATCGTTCGAAGCGATCTCCTTCGTATTAAAGGATATGTAAAATAATTCTTTTATTCCATTTTCGAATTTGCTATCAAAGTCAATGGTCTAGACCATAATCGCGCAATCGAGCAATTTTCCCCGAGGAAAAACAATTCTCGTTCATACGTGAGTCATGTTATTCCGTTTTTATCACGTGCGCTCAACGAATTTTTCATTCTCCTAGCTATGGCTACTATTCCTGCTTTTGACATATATTTTTATCGAATCACTCGCTTCAATTAATTCGATTGATTAAACGTTTCTATTAAATAACGCATATCGGATCGCACAAAAACATAAAATTTCGAAGAACAAATTATTTACGGTTTAATGAACGAGATGAAAATTTGATCTTATATCGTTCTTTTTCAATACCGACAATTGTCAGAATATGATTAATCACGTTTTTCAAATAACTATATAAGATATAATTATTATTCTCAAATTTTTTTATTATTAATCGTTGCTTCTTTATATTCTGAGACGATTCGAACATTCATTTTGTCTCGTCTTGTTTAAATTATATAGATTTAAAATATCTTTAAAAGTTTAAATATAAGAAGATAAGATATCGATATTTTTAAGATACTTTTATAGAATTAATTTTACAGATTCGTGTCATTGCAATATAAAAATATGGATTACGTGTGAGGAGGAGCACGATATCTATCCAATGAGTATTCACAAAAGATGTTGCCATCACAGGCGATTCCATCGTCGGCTTCTCCAACGAGTGAAATATTCACAAAGGTGGTGATGCCGCGGGAAATCAATAAAGATAGCCAAAAAACGCAACGCTTTGCCGCCAATTGCCTACGGTTTCGTCCACGTATTCCGGATTATCGTCGACGTATCGCGCCTAAATCGTTTCTAAATACGGTCGATAACAGTTTCAAAGGCCCCATTGCTCGTAACGGGCTCGATGAAAGCGCGGATACGGTGCTCAATCGACATAAAAAGACGAAAATTGAACCGTTCAATCCGCTGCCAACTTTAAATAAAACCACTTTACCTGTCTTCGATGGACTATTGAAAATCTCGTTCAATGCTTTCCTCCGCTTTGCCCGAAATACGGCCAGGGAGAATTTTGCTCGGATGAATTTTAACGAATTCGATAAAGGAATGCTATTTGACTTAATGAAATAAAACAATCGATCGATGGATTGAAAGAAGATCCAACGCCACGGGGTCTATCGTTGAAACGGATCTTTTGTTGTTAATGTTTAATCGTTTCGTTTAATTGAAACCAATTTGGCGGGAAAATGTCGACACGATTGATAGAAATCGACATTGCGCTTCAATGGATTGACGGGGATAATGAATATTCTTGATTGGTTTCTAAACGTTATACGATTAAATTTCGATAATTTTAATAATGCGATATTTTCTTTAATTCGATTCAACTGTGTATATATCAGTATAATTTATCGATCTACGGATATTGAATATTTTATGATAAAAAATTTCAGTGCTTATTTATTATATTATATAGCATAAATGCAATAAATAAATATAGGATAAACTAATAATAATATTGCAACATTATATAAGATCTTGATATAAGATCTTGTGTGTGATTATAAAAATGAAATATTGTATTATATTTTCACCCTATCAATTATGCATTTTTATATAATTAGAACATGAGAAGGATAACAATAAGAAAAATCAATAAGATATCAAAGAAAAATTCCTAATTCAACTAGCACAAATATATATAAAGATGTCAAATCTATCTTTTAAAATCGTTACAGGAAATCATTAATTAAAATATCTTCTCCAATCACGTGTAAACACTCTTGCTAACAGCTGACGAGCAAAAAACTTCTCTCTTTTACGACCCTGATCAACCGGCGCACTTTTTGCTCGCTTCTATCACCGAGTCGATCGGCATTGTCTTCTTCAAACAGTCGCTCTATATTTAATCTTCTTCGTAAAGAGCCATCAGATGCGCTTTCTCACGACCTTTTCATCGCGCGTACTAAATGCACACGTACTAGTTATGAAACACGATGAACTTTGCCGCGAAACTTGAATGATCGATGAATGACACTGATCGCGTCAATAAGTTTCCAGAATGACGTCACGATGGAGAAACGATTCCACGTAACGAGGATGACGTCGTGGAATCTGGAAGAGTAAATGTTATCCAGAAAATGATGGCAAACGAACGAGAAAGTACGAAGCGCGTAAATCTATATTGAATGGGTTGAAATCATTCGTGAGAAGAATACTCGCGATTCTAAAACTACTTTAATTCTATGAAAATTAGAAAGAACTTCGAAGATAATGACTTCCGGTTTACAAATATTTCTCGATATTGTTTAAAGATATTAAATGTGCTTTTGATAAAATATTGTGTAAGAATCATTCTTCTTAACTTAATAAGATGGAGAATAATTCAATATTTTTATACGTATCATTTATTATACAAATGATAAGGAACTTGTCACACGGGTATATGAAATAAATAGCACATACGAATCCATCGTTTATTAAAGCAAAACTTTATTATAGCAATAGTGAACAATGGATAACTATTAAAGATTTTTAACATGTTTTTTTTTTTTTTTTGATAAAAATAGCGATTGGATGTTTAGGTTTAGGTATTAGGTGAATATCTAAAGGGTCTCTTACCGTACGAAGTTGTTTCCAACTAAAAAAGAGTGTCTACAGTCGTGTGTTCAACTTGATGATAATCGCGCGGACGCGTAGATACGTGTGAATTATTCATAGGTGGCGCAAGTGCAGCGTGAATCCAAAGAAAATAAGAAAATTAGAAAAAAGAATCAACAAATTCAAATAAACTATCCTAATAAAATCATAAGGGAGCGACGTCGATTAATAAAAGATTATCCAAATCGATACAATTAAAATTAGCGTAAAAATTCGGGGGAAGGGGGAAAAAAAATGAACGAAAAGGGATAAAATTCCTCGATACTCGCTCGCACGTGAAATTTTCCTCGTTTCCGAGCGCGTCAATTCGACTGAATTGGCACGAAAACGGTAGCAAATTTAATCGATAACAGAGCGCGTGTAACGTTTCTTTTTCTCCAACGAGAAAAAGAAGGAGGGGGAGGGAAAAAAACGAATATAAGCTTAATCGCGTTACATGCATCATTGCCATTCGAACAGAACGTTTCGAGCGAGTATCAACGGAAGAATACTCGTACTCCGACGATCGGAGGAGAAGGCGAAAGAAGTTTCGAAACGAGCCACGCCTCTTTTGATTTGAAATAAATTTCTTCCTCTCGTGAAAATAAAAAGGGAATTCTCGGATTCACGATGTACTTTCGTCCAACTCTATTTTCTACCCTTGATCGCTGTAGTCGAGAGGGACGAGTACAATATAAAAAAGTACGAAAAAAAGGGGAAAAAAGACAAACAAAAGGCAAAGGAGAGGATAAAAGACGAAACTGAATATGGCAAGGACGGTAAAAATAATAACTCGATGATGACGTGAAACGAATTCTATGGAATACGAAAATGATTAATCTCACGCAGCATTCTCTTTCTCTCTCTCACTCTTGTTCGTTCTCTCGCGGAATTTCTCTATCATGATCGATGGAGATTGTCGTTACGAAACGACGTTAAAATCGAAATGTATTTTTTTTTTACAGAGAAGACAGTATTAATATTGCGCAAAATATAAAAAAAAAACGTAATGTGAAAAGAAAAGGAGAAGAAAAGAACACTAAAATTCAACGAGGTGAATTCAACGTGGTCACGTTTACAAAAGATGGCGGAGAGACGACGAAAGAAGCGTGTTTTAAAAAGAAAAAACAAAAATTCGGTAAATCACCCTCCCATCCCCTCCCACGTTCACCAGAAAATAAAAATCGATTCCGTACAGAAATCTAGAGAACCTAAGACAGTCGTCGGCTAGTCCTAATGATATATTTGAATTAGTCGTTACCGGCTACCCTACTCTCCTCCTTGTATCGTAGTAATAAGTCATCATAGTTAAGTGTTTCATTTAGAGCATTCTCGCTTTTCTTTCTTTCTCTCTCTCTCTCTCACTCTCCCTATATATATATATTTTTTATTCTCTCGCACTTTCTTACTCTCTTTCATATATCTCAAGTAACTGTCGTCACAAAGACGCCATTTTTTTTCGCACAGCGTACACTAAATCGAGCTATTACCTATCTTCGTGTTGGCACGAACGTGACTGTTAGATCGAATCGAGAGAGTTCCTCAAACGCGATGGTCCCCAAGCCGGTTTTCAGATGTTCACTCTCACACCTTACGTAGCCTAACTTCGCCTCTACTTGTAATCATCTTTCATCCGAATCTATTTACGAGAATTCTCGTCATTCTAACTCCCTCCGTGATCCAACAGCAACGATCCTGTCCACGCAATATACAGTACTCCGATAATATTACAAATAATATATCTAACAACGTTAAGTTCATCTTAGATTGCTTTCCGTGATCACGCCGACTCGTAATCCAGAGTCTGAACGCGCATTCGTCGAGATCCGCGTCATTTTCAATTGTTCGATTTGCTTTTAATCCCCTTTGCCATTCGAATATTTGTCATTTGATCGTATTTCCCCCATCAATCTTCGACGAATACACGCGAGATTCTTGGTATAAGATATATACATTGTATATCTTAGTAATTCTCTGCGTTTATTTATTTTTTTCTTTTTGTTTCTCGTTCTCGCTATTTACTTTTTCTCACCGGCTCTCTCTATCATTCATCTTCCATATCCTCCCTTCTCTTCGTATAATTTTCCACAGACGATACGACACATCGCTATTATATACGTATATCGCTTCGTCACGACACACTCTATACAGCCTCATTCCCTTTCATTCTCTCTTCGTCATTTAGATTCTCGTTATTCGCATCCACGTCACGCTGATTGCTCCGTGTGCTCGAACGCATATAACAAATCCCCTCCCCCCCTCCCCTCCCCTAGAACACGTTTCTGTGTGGATCGAAACCAAAGGAAAAGAAACTGTTTTCTCTCCGATCGTCTTGAAGGCAACTCTTGAACTTATCGATCATAGGACACACAGTCTAAAGTATTCCCCTTCAAGATTCATCTTCTTATTTCGCTCGAAAATTACTCCTTAATCTTACGACATAATACTATCCAATACTTGTTTGAAGCTCATAATAAGTACATATTCGAGGATTAATTTACCGATTATTGTGTTTAACCTTACGTCCCTACGATCTTTCATTTCTCTTTTTTCCTTTTCATATATATATATATATATTTATATATCTCTTCATTCTTTCTCTCTCTCTCTCTCTCTCGCGCGTCAAGCTATCGTTCACTCTATCTCTTTCATCTCTTACTATCTGACAGTGTATCTTTGTATGCCGGCGACGAGATGATAGATACAGAACAGAAAATCGTCGAACGCGGCGGTTCCAAATCTCTGTACAAGAATAACTAAATGGTTCGCTCGCATTCCACGGTCTCGATTAGTCCACGGTCCTCGTACTTCCGGTCCGAACAGAGGAAGGAGGACTGACTCGCGGACCTCTGGCGGCCGCGACGCGAACCACGCAACAATACGAACGAGTTTTATGTACAAACTTAAGGGCAAGAGCGAAACTATCACCGACGACACCGTGCCGTCGGTGTTTTCCTTTTTTATTATTATTATTATTATTAATATTATTATTCGTTTATCTCTTTCTCTTTATTCACCTTATTATATTTACCTCTTCTTTTTTCTCTCTCTTTTCCTTTTATATTTTCGTCGTATCTCGTTTTGCTTCATCCTGATCGTCGTTCTTCGCCTTTGAGGGAACTTAAATCCGTACGTACACGCACACAAGTAATACACTCATGTCCACGCACACGCATACACACACACACACACACACACACACAAAACCAAAGATGCGTCATCACCTTGCTACGGTCTATGTTTTATAGCCTACACGTATGTATACTAACGATGGCGAACTGGGTCTTCAGGAAACAGCGACCGTTCCACGAATTGTTTAATACAGCACCGGTTAGCATCCATCTCTGTTGGTAGAGGCGATCGTGCGAGGGGATATATATTATATCCCCCCGACGATCCCCGTGTCCCTATGTTTAAAATATAAGGTATAAACTAATTCTACGTGTAAATATACGATACGATTTCGTAAAAAAGATTTAAAATACTAAAAGTGTCGTTTTGGGAAAAGAGTGGGGGAAGGAAGAGGGAGACGGAGGGGGGAGGGGAGGGGGGTCTGTGATAAGATAAAAAATAGAGAAGGTGAAAGGAAATTATCTCGCGCGAAGAATGGGGAACGCTAATATATTCCTCGCGGTCTACGATTGCGTCGTTCCGATCAGAATTTTTATAAAAATACCATACGCTATTATGACGATCCTATGTACACACAGACGTCCTCGGGCCGGAAGAGAAACGACTCTAATACGTTTAATCGAGCGTTGGAAACGCTGATACGCGTTATTATAGATATACAAAGGGAGAATAAGATCGGTGGATCGTGTTATTTCAACCCTTTGCGATTCGTTTTCGAACCGAATTCGATAGATTTTGGGTACACATGGGCCCAATTTGTTATTTTAAAAAATGTCTTAAAAGAAAAAAAATTCGTTATAAACTTTTATAAATTTTGTATCATTTCATTATAAAATATAATTGCTTGTTTATTTATTTATTTGCGATTAATTAGAGAATCAAGTTCACTACGATACAAGAGATTAATATTCAAGAGAAAATGATGTAAAAAAACGTATCTCGATTATGGATAACTTTCAAACGAAGAATTTTATCCTATTAGCGTGAAAATATTGAAATCTCAAAGGGTTAATCGAACGACACGATCGAATAAAGGAACGAAAAGAAACGTGTGCCCGCCGACATTTTTCATCTTGTCGAAGCTGCACATTGCTCGAGACGAGACATCCGAGCATCGATCCGCGATGATTTCGAAACTGTCTCGAATTTGTTTAACGATTTCTTGCTCGATCGAGATCCGATTCGATCTGGCAAAAATCGTCGAGCAGGATTACTCTATTCTCTAGGCTCAGAGGTATATACGAAGATATTTTTCTTTTTTTCTTTTTCTTCATTCGAATCTTTGGCATCCGAGACGACACTCGTGCAAAAACTCGAGCAAATGTAAAAATCGGATGCTGAATAGATTCGTACGAGAAATTTGTGTATATTTCTTCTATTTGTATTCTAAATGTATAAGAGTATTTTTTTTTTCTTTTTCTTTTTTTGTATATACGTGTTTGTGTTCTATGTATCTCTGTATAAGTTTCGATGAGTGTATAAAGGATATAAGGATGACAGGCCTTAAAGATCTCCATCACGCACCTGCGTAGCACCTTTAGAATTCTCGATGATGATTATGGTAACAGTTGGTATCGTTGGATGATCTAGTAAATGTCTGTAAATTCGAGTTTTATTATAGCGATTCTGGTGAAATTGAATCTTGTCCAGTTTCTAAAATTATCTAAATATTTAAAATAATTATTCGTAAATAAAATAATCAAATTTTGTTACATATTCATAAATATTCCTAATTTTCTAAGTTTTCCAATATTCTTGCAGGTGTTTAGAAACGAAATAAAAGAAAATGTTTAAAAAAATTTACCACTTACCATTTTATAAACCAGAATCAAGAAATTCTCTCTATATCATCCTCGAAAAATAATAACGACGTCCAATAATAAAACTAAATTCAACGTTAAACTTTCGAGACATTCCATCAGAGTCGCTGAAATATAACTGCAATTCTATAATCTATGGAGCGAGGAACAAAAGCGCATCGATCGATCGACGCATTTATCCTAAAGAAAAAAAAATGATAAAAATAAGATAAAATAATAATAATAATAAAAAGAGGAAACACAGAAAACACAGTTGACGAGGTTAAAAAAAAACGAAGTCACGTCGAGTCAAGGCGAAGAAAGGAATCGTGCGGATCCGAAGACAGAGACGGCGGTGCACAACGCGAATTTGTTGATATGAAAAGCTGACAAGCTAATCCAGCAGCAGCCGTTAAATAATCTCATGTGTAACCTGCGTGACGTTTTTCTTCAAAAAAAAAAAAACGCGTCCCACTCTCTCTCTCTCTCTCTCTCCTCTCTCAACTCTTTCTCTCCTTCTCCATCATATCGAATCGATACAACATAACTCGCACAATACAAGATCTTATCAATCTTGACTCGGTTAAAACTACGTTGAAGCTCGAGCTTACGGTATATCTTATCCCTCTTCTCGTCGCCTCTTGTATTTCGCTCCTGTATTAGTAACCTCGCAAGTTAACCCGGCAAAGCGACCAACCGAACCCGTTCGCTCGTTCGAGAAGCCTCTCCTCTCTTTCTCTCGTTTCGTCTCGTTCGTATCACAGATCTAAGGAAACAGGAGGATTGATTTCCGGTTTCTAAACGGGTTACTTTGCGGACGGACGCCACGATTCGAGCCTTATTTCAACCGAACAGCCTTCCGATCACCACGGCCGATCTCTTAATTTTCTTCCCCGATCTCTCGTTCTTCCCTCTTCATCTCGGACAATCTTACACGAAATCACGTGAGAAACGAAACTTTTAGGAACCGTGTGTGTATAATATACATATATATATATATATATATGCATGTGTGTATTATGGGCGAGCACAGTCCACGATTGTTTCCTCTTCCGGTCCGAGGCGCGTCTCCATTCCTTCGTTCGCACTTTAAGCGCACTTCTCTCGAGACGATCCACGTCCTGGAATCGTATTCTCACTTCCTTTCACCGTGTCTTTCTATTTACACACGAATGAGGAGAAAATGTTCGATCCATCCGAAAAAAGAAAACGGAAAAACGGATTTTATCCAGGAATGCTCGGCCCTGCATGGGTATGTATTACACCGGGATTGTTTAATAATGGGTTTTCGTGAATACCGCGCGTTTGGACAAAACAACCTCGTTGTACTGACAGAATTCAGATTGCGAGTAATCTCTGTTGTGAGTATTCTCGGGTAATCCGGTTCGATTGGGTCGAAAAGGAGTGTCCATCGAAAGAAACGTTCCAGGTGAGGGGATGTGAACAGTTGGAACGAGGCTCGTCCAACCGATCGAGGATGGACGTCGCAGTGATCGAGCTGTTTTCGGACATTCGACTGCTTGATTCTCTTTTTTTTTTCTTTTTTTCTTTTTTCTGTCTTCTTCACGACATTTCATTGGGACGAAAAATCGTCAGCGGCAAAAAGTACAAAGGCAGTGGTGTAACCGGTCAGAAGGAGAGTGAGGCTCGTCCAACTGATCGTGGATGGACCGCGATTCCTCGGCAGGACGCTCGTGCGTGGCAGTGTGTCCGGATCTCGGCTCGAAGAGGGCTCCAACGATCGGCTCCATCAGACCAAGGGGGTGCCGTACACCTCGTTCGTGTGGAGATTTTGATTGCTGTCGTTTTGCCTCGATGCGCATTGCTGGAACAGAGAAATGGACGGTGGTTCCTCAAGCAGGCGATCGAGGACGTAATTTTTGGAGCAATTTAAAAATGCTTTTGATTTAAGGTATTTTTAAAATTCTTCTCCCTTCAGTGAACTATTGTATATATGATTCTTAATAATTTACAAATTGAGAATTTTAGAGAGGAACAAAATATTTTTACGGATTTAAGGAAATTTATTTAACATCGACGATATTCGGCTAATTCGATTTTAATTCGATTGCACGAGAGCTTGTTTTATTCTATCAAAATTTACATGGTTGTTTGTGTATAAATATTGACTTCCACTTGATTCGTTACAATCACCTGTTGAGCTATAAATATATGGACATTTGATAAAATTGATAGAGAATATTTCATACAATATTTTGACGATATCGAATGATTAATAACCAGCGATACTAATAGCGATTATATCTGTATGTAATTTCATTGAAGGAAAACGATGCACGTGTTTTTCGCGTACAATCTGAAAAGTTTATTTTTGAAAAATAAATAAACTACTCTCAAAAGAAATTTTTATTTCCTTTAACTGCAATAATAATTAAAAGTTTTTCAATTGCTCATTTTATTTAAAATGAATACTTACACATACTTAATGCTACTTTCTCATACGTGATTCATACGTTTAATTAATAGATTGAATAAACTATATAATAAGCTATTTCGCTTTAGATATGATTATGCTCCACGTATGGTATCTGAGTTCATATTTATGCAGAAACATAGAAGAAACTCGATTATTATATCTCTTTTTTAAATGGAAAAGATATACAGAATGGTGGGGATCTTTGACGGCTTTTATTTTCAATTTATATTTCGTTATATTAATCCTTTTGGATCGTAACCATCTGTAGTAAGGGAAAAGAATTTTTCATGTAGGAAGTAAATATTAGCTAGCTACGAAGCTTTTGTATTTTTATAAACATAAAGGATGAATTCAATTTTGAAAGGTACGTTGCATTCAGAGTCAAATTACGTATTTACCAACGTTTATTTCTTCCTCAAACGAGTTTCCATCTTTTCTCGTGGTGCCTTCTTTTATAGGTTCTTTTTTTCTTTCAAAATCTTTAATAAAAAAAAGGAAATCGCAGGAAGAAAATCGAACCATTATTTTAAACGCTAACGCGACATTTGCTTTAAACAAAATTGATAGATATCGAAAAAGAAAAAAACGAGATTTTATTTTCCACCGAATAAAAACAGATCAATAAACTGAGGTTATATTTAATTTAACTGTAAATAATATTAAATGTACATGAAAATAAAAACGAGATCGATGATTATATTCGACACGTTTTAACGAATCGAGCAAATTTGATTTTCCAAACTATTGAAATGTTTATCCCGAAAAATAATATCTTCCCTTAAATTAATAAAACAAATTCGAAAAACCTGTTCATTTCGTTTTCGAAAAATCAAAATCACACGCTTCTAAAAATATTTACAAACGAAGGGAAACGTGTACTCACCGCTTGCTTCCTCTCCCAACTCTTCATTGCCGACTTGTATTTCTCGAACTCGTGGCACCAATCCGAGTATATCTTCTGATAGTCGTTAGACTTTGCTGGCGCCGAGCACCTATGCGCGTCCACGGTGATGTTGTAAGAGCACAGTAGCGAACCACCTAGCCAACAATCGTATCTTCCGGCGTCCTGTTCGTTCACGCCGACGATCACCAGGCCCTTCTCGGACGTCTCGATGAACTTGTCCCCTCCGGCACCGTACTTGTAAGCTATCTGATACCTCCCTTTCTCCTTGCTGTAGTGGTACCATCTGACTTCCTGATTCGCCAACACTTCCGGCATCTTCACGAAGCAACCGAGATGCACCGACTGGCCCCAGGTGACTACCAGCTTCCGTTTGCCCACGCTACTGTCGCAAACGTCCGCCGTGCTGTTCGACACGTCTTGAAGGAGCCTGAAAGAAAGAATAGAGGCAACATTTAAGTGAGTATGATTCTTCTTGGTATTTTTTGTTTGAATATAATCGATGATTTTTTTGTTGATTAGTAATAATAATTAACGATTACTATGGATTTGAATAATTTCATTAGGTGTTTTAATTCGAAGATACCAAAAGTTCTTGATTGGGTTCTTTCAGAATTAAAATCCATGTTTTATCATTATTATTGAGTGATTTTATTGTACTGCATATGTATATCGACGAAACGAAAAATTACAATTCTTTTTTTTCATTCATAATTATATGTTATTTTATTAACTTTAATTCTATTAAATTTCCTCAAAAAGTTTTAATAATAAAAATTCGAGGAATATTCATTTAAAGCGGTAATGGAATAAATTGAATCTTTGATTATTTGCAAGCACAGCACGTATAAATCCAGGCCATTCGTTGGACTATGGAATAGATATAATTATAGAAGAGAAATTTGTCTTTTGTATTATATCAGGAGGATGAATTGAATTGAATTAAATGAATATGTATTTAAATATTCTATAAATAATACGTAATATAATTGGATAAATGAAATACAGATATATTCGAAAGAATTTTAAGCGATTTATGAAAATTTGAAGAAGAAGAACAGAAATAGATACCTCGAGTAAATCTCTCGAATTAAATCGGATTAACCTAAGTGGGCCATTCGAGGCATTAAATTTCATCCAATGTGAAATATGAAATATTAAAAAAGAAGATAATATTAAATTTATAAAAGTTTTAATTGTATTAAATTTTATTCATTAACGTTTTATCATTCTATCATTCGGAATGTATAAATGAAGTAATAATTTCAGGGGAGGAGGGGAAATATATAAAAGATTCTTAAGATAATAAACTCGACAAATAAAATTTCGTAATATTCTTCGTGAGCATTCATGAAGAGCTAAGCCTCTCGTAATTCATACAATTTTCACGTAAAAAAAACGAGCATTATCATTGAGCTTAATACTTTAATTCTAGAAGAATTACGACCTTCTCCAGATTCTTATTTTTACGTTATAATATTGGACGATTTTTCCTTTGTACGACAATTCAACGCATCATGATTACTTATTATTACTTAAATTGATCCAATTACCATTATCAAAAAAGAATTAATTTCCAATTTTAATTTAATGATTAAACTTTAAAATTAAATTAACCCAATTTGCAAATGATCCAAATTACTTAATTGAGAGTTAATTTCTCTGATAGCTTTTTAACCTAACGTTGTATGAATGGAATTATTGATCGTTGAAGTTAAAAGTATCATCACATTTTGAATATTATATTTATGTACACATTATAATAGTGTTTTAAGGAAGAGGAAAAAAGGAAAAATGAAAATGTATAACTTACCCAGGCTCGTAAGGTTTACACGTGTTCGTGTCCTTGTCCCATCCACAGTAAGGATCGTGAACGCAACGAAGGCAATTGTCGTATCTTCGTGTGCACATCACCAAGTCTATCTGCTTTATTCGATGGTCAGAAGCTACGTAAAGAGCCTTGTGCTCCTTCGAGATTTCCATCGCCTGGATCGGCTCGCCTGGTGTCACGTCAAAAACGTCCAACAAGATAGACTGGGACTCCCCATTATTGTCTATCCATTGAACAACTTTGTGCACGCGTCCATCACCTGCAACACACAAAAGAAATGGATTTAATTTAAATAGAGACAATTTATTTGTTATTAGATTCATTCGTGGAAATTAAGCTTAATAGAAAATTGTTCTATTAATAGAATTAAGAGAATAATTGACAGATAACGCAAAACTTTTATTTTTAAATGAAATTACTTTGTATTTCATGTTGATATAATTTAAGAATTAATTTTATGCAAATTAATAATTTTGGGAATGTATTTGAAAAAAAGAAGATCCATATTTTCTAATGGATTCCATAAAAAATTCATTATTTAAGCAAGATGAATTTAAAAGAAGATGAAAGTGTTAAAAATTAGATATAATCCTTATTTTTTCGTAATTAAGTATGCCAACGAAACTTTTTCTTTTCGTTATAAAGTTCCATTAAAATTCAATCTTCGTACGAAACGTGTTAAATAGTTTGACGTAACTTTTTCACTCGGAAGTAAAACTAAAAACTGAATACTTTATCTTTTCCCTTAACACTGTATCAAGATAATTTTTTACAGATTTTTTTCATACCATTGTACAGATTTTTCCGTACAAATTTTTCTTAATGATAAATAAAATAAAATTAAGGCTAAAATGTCATTTCATATCGGGGAAACAAGCGTCATTCGCAACCAGAAAAGAACAAAACATATATTTTTAAGATGTAAGATGTTGCAAAATTCTATCATATACATTTTCATAAATTTTATATTTTTTCTATGAAGCATTTATTGACTTCTCATCGAACTACATTTTTAATTTTATTTTCACCTGTAAAACTTAACTTCGCAAAGTTTTCAAGGGAAAAAATTGAGATACCCTGAAAATAAAAGAGAGCGATTACGCACAGTTCGTACAATTAGAAGATTGTATCTGCTATTGATCGATAACGAAAGTTTCAAAGTGTAGTTAGTCTCAGAGTTGTGACGTGTTTTCGCAACTCATTTCTTGTAGCTCATAGTTGTACAGGGGACTTCTGATTATATTAGTTTTTAGCGGTAATAGACACTCGACAGTTGGCCGGGAGACGAAAGCAGCGATTGCAATAGCAGATTGTACGAGTCAACTGCAAGAACTTTGAAATTCGCCCGTGATTATCTTGCCAAGTTTCACGACGACAAATCGACTGGCGGAGCGCAAAACGCATTCCAACATTGGTACGCGTCCCGAATTAAATTTCTTATCATAATTTCCCGGCTTAACGTGTACTTCTAACGTAATATTATCGAGTCAGTCTCAAAAAAAAAGAAAAATTAAAAAGTTGTACAAGGCAAGAAGTAAAAATAATCTACAATAACTGGAAAAACGAATCTTCTTGCGAGTGAAAAATTTAAATTACAGTAATAAAATTAATTCAATAGTTGGCAATAGTTCTTTCCACGTTTTTTTCCTTTTTCAAATTTAAAAATCATCTCTATTATTTTCTAGCTCAACTTACTTGATCCAGCATAGTAGACAGTGTAATCCAAATCGAGGCCGACGAAATCGATACGCAGTTTATCCACGACCAATCGTGTGAGCATCACGTCCCGTTTATAAAAGACGGGTTTTTCATTCTCGTGCGATATCGCCGAATCCATGAGGGGATGGGATCGAATGAAGTTGAGGACCGTGTCCGGGAACGTTTCAGTGTCGTTCACACATTGACCGGGCCGCGGTTCAGGAACTTTGTTGGAGAGCACCGGAAGCCAGGCGCTGCTGCTCGTCGCCTGTTCTTTGAATTTTCCACGGAACGCCTCTTGAATCGCGTCGATATGGAACGAGCAAATCGCCGAGCCCATCAATCCGTTCGTCGACGTGGTAAAAGTACCGTAAAAGTGAGTGTCATCGCCTGGCACCTTGTAAATACTCTCTGAAAATAGACGTACACTCATTTGTCTTTCGAAAGCCGAAATTCGAAGTAAGGAAATTAGATATTGAGATATTAAAAAAAAAAATAGAATCGAAATAAAGATACGATTATTGAAAAATCGAGATTTAGATATTTTAATTCGATTAGACTTACGTATTTCGTTGAAGTAGAATGGAAATTCGCCTGGTATCGAGCAATTCAACCTTGCCTTCAGATAAGTCGACCAATTTTGCGAGAGAATATTTTTGCCGCCTGTGTCCCTTTTGCAAACTCTCGCCACGCGGGAATACACACTTTTCCCGCAATTTATGTATTCCACGGCCGTCTCGCGGAAAAAGAAGAATACGTGGCTGCCGATGTCGTAAGATCCCACGAAATTAGGTTCTGAAACAGTCACAAAGAATAAGAGTTATTCGATCAAGGAAACACTGTTATCCGAGAATTCTCGGGGAAAGTTCAACCAAGTGATATCGAAGAGACGACGTTCCAAAATTGAATTGCAATTTCTTCATTATTCCTTATACGAAAATCTTTATTGTATTTCCATTTATTTTGTCTCAATTCTTTGAATTTTTAAGAAAAACGATTCTCGTGTCGTTATGTCAATATATCACAAGAATATTATAGATATACCGTGAAAATTTTAGGCACGATATGTAGTATTTATCGATATAAAATAAAATAATTAATTTAAAAAATATGATTTACGGACAAGTCATTTCAAATAAATCAAGATACTTTTAAAAATTATAATCAGCTTCAAGAATCTAACTACATCAAAATATGTTAACAGAGGAAGGAAATATAAAAGAAAGATACTTGTTGTTAATTTATATTAAAATCAAGTGCATAAAATAGTGAAATAAATATATATTTATAACGTTGAAATATAAGGATGAACGCGAAATTATGTTTAACGTTCGGTAAGTATATCTTGACAAATCTAATTCGAGTTTGAACATCGGTTTCCGGTCGGGGAAATTTATGGAAATACCAAGCGGGGCGTAAAAACGAAACTGAATTCCGTGTCAGATCCAGAGAAACAGTAATTTCGACGGAGACTACCGCTGCTAGGATTCTACCCTTGATGAAATTCCGCGAGAAGATTTCCTTCGAACGATTTCCTCTTTAAACACCGGCCAAATAAGGATACAGATATTCAACGATGATCATCCCTTTGATTTTGCTAACAAATCAACATCAACGTATCGTTGAAAATCAAGAGAAAATTTTTCATCGGTTTGAAAATAAAGAAAAATTATCCGTATAATTTGAATAGAAATATTAATTAGAATTTTAAAAATGAATAAATAAATGAAACTCAAATAGAAATTTGTTGTTTCATCTATCAGTATTATTAATAGAATATTCAGATATATTTCTTTTAATTATTTTATATATTTAATAATACGCGAAACTTTTTATTTTCTAGATCCATAAATTTGTATAAATAAAAGAAACCGCAAATTTGGTCATATAAGTGGAAAATATGAAATATTCCAAAAGAGGAAAAAGAAACTGATTCATTATGTAGTATTTCATATATACATTAACAAGTGACATACCACACGTTTTTTTTTTCCCGTGAATTTTCATTCAATCTACATGTATCATCGGTGGAACATGCCATCGCTTGTTTTACATCCGCTGGAAATTTCAATAGTTTGAATAGAAATTTCAACATTCACTGGAAACGGTACACGTTGTTGAATAAAGTCAATCATCTCGCTTAAACTATTGAATTTCGGCTCATGACAGATCGAAAGATATTTTGCAATAAAATAGAAATTGAAAATTTTTAAAATAACATAAAAAAAAAATCGAAAGATGTATAAAAATAAAATAGAGAACGTAATGGAAGG
The DNA here is from genome assembly GCF_029169275.1 of Apis cerana. Classification (NCBI taxonomy): domain Eukaryota; kingdom Metazoa; phylum Arthropoda; class Insecta; order Hymenoptera; family Apidae; genus Apis; species Apis cerana. The sequence continues at coordinate 5,938,191 of NC_083857.1, forward strand.
TAAATTGAAAATAGTCATCATCCTGTTTCAACCGTTGAATTTCAATTTGTCATATTATTTTCCATCCACAGATTAAATGATATTTCGTATGAAATAATAAAATGAAAATTCTTAACTTGCATACATTTTCCAAAGAAGCGTATAATACATAATATGTACTTAAGCGTCAATGTTTAGTTTCGATATTTTTACACGAGATGGCGCGTCGAGTATCTTATGTCGATGCCCCATTCGAGATCGAGGCGCTGGTTAGAGAAACAAAAGTTCAACAGCCGAAGAAATTATTGCGAAAGGGTTACGATACGGCCAGAGCTCTCGAAGAACTTTGAAATTTCGAGGAACCAACGAAGAGAAAAACTATAAAACAGACGTACGAATGAAAAAGTTACGACGCGGCAAGTTTTACATTCGAAGAGGGAACGAGTTTTCTAGTTTTCACTTAACATTTCGTGACGAAGCTCTTCCAACTCATTTTTAACGAGCATCCATTTGTCGCTTTTATAATTTGTTACCGTAAAAAAATCCCTTAACGATTCGCTCGTTACTGTTGGAGTATCGATAATTTTATAGATTATGCTGGTTAATGAAGATTAAAATAGAGGAAACAAGATTTCTTTGTAACTTAGAGAATAGTTAAATCATTTTAAATATTCTGACGAAAAAAAGAACAACTAAACACTATCGTATTACACATCAAATATAAGATTTAATTTTCTCCTCCAACCCCTTCACTTAGCATAACATCTATTCCTCCTCCTCCCCACCAAAAAGAACGTCCAACGTGAAATACCTGGCCATAAATCCCCTGAAAAATATCCGCCCACGCGTCCGATTTTTATTCCTCCGATCAATTAGCCATGCATTCGAGTCACGCCTTCCTAATTGCCCCGTTCACGATCCCGATACGCCGAGCAAGTAGTTTACCACGGACGTTTTTCGTCTAAAAACAACGATGCTCCCTTGCCGGAAATCGAATTTTTCCTTCCCCTCCGTGCTTAAATCGCGCCGCTCTCTTCCTCTCTCTCTCTCTCTTTCCCGTCGATTTTACATTATGCGACCGTGAGGGGGTGGAGGCCACAATCTCTTTCACAGTTCACCGATTAAATCGATTGTCTGACGCTTCGCCCGCTCCAAGTTTGATATATCGAGGAAGTCGAAAGAGGGGGAGAGAGGGGCAGGGTGGAAGAGAAACGAAGCAGAGAAGGAAAAAGGAAATGTCTGGATTCAGAGAGAAACACGAGCGAGTTTTGATTGGACTACTCACCTCGTGGAGAGGGTGTATTGTACGGTGAGAGCGGAAACGGAACGCTGTTCCGGCGGCGTTCTCACTCTCGATTTCGCGCGCCGCGCGAGGAATAATGAAATCACCCTTGGGGCCAGTTTCATAAAGTTTACAAGTGGCGAGGAGACGCGCGGGCAAATACGAAATTCTATTTTCCGCGGGTCTCTCGCTACCCATTAAGGACGACGCCTCGTTAATAAATATGCCAAATTACCCGCGACCGGTTAATTTTCGGAAATGCTCGCTATCTCCGTCCTATTTTCAATCCTAGCCCGAAGACGGAAAATCTACTTTACGCGGACGTTTATATAGGGAAAATTTGGTAAGTTTTCACTTCCTGCGACTCGTTTTGACAATCCGTGTTCCCAAGTTTCGGGACAAGTTTGTGGTAGTTGGACAGGTTTCGACGAAGACAAATGGGAAAGGGGGAAGAGAATTTGATAGGGTTAATTGGACGTGATATTTCGTCTCGATTTGATTGATAAGAATGATGAGATTTTGTGAGATTTCTTTCCTCTAATCGTCCGCGTAATCCTATTTACCGCGCTACGATCAAGGAAAATATTAAACACTCGCGAAATACTCGTACTAAAACGCAAATCCACCTCGTTCATTTTACATCGTGCATCTAAAACCCAGCAAACCAAATGGCGGCTCTCAAACACTTTATACAACGAATTAAACGAACGGTATAAAACCGCTGATCGCCGATTAAGCTGAATTTATCGCATAATTTGAAATTACGAATGAGAGCCAACCTACCGTTTCCATTTAATTGTAAACAATCCTCGCGTAACGATCGGATTAACAAATCCAACGAACTAATCTTCTCGGGATAAACAAACAAGGAACCGAAAGGAACTCTTCTCAGAATTGTTGAAGCACAACGAAAGCAAAACAAACGATCGACGAGCATCGTCGTTCGTGAAACTGGTCCGCTTATTCAAAAGCCTCGTTTAAAGGTCTCCGTCCACACTTTTTCCTTCGATCCCTGTTTACGTTCTCCACGCGATTTCCTTCATCTCCCCGACCGCGAATCGCATCGATCTTCATTCCGCACACTTTGCTGCGTACGCGTGGAACGAGAGACGCTCGAGAGGGAATCGAGAGAGAGAGAAAGGATTACTGGAAACAGAGAGGAACAACGAGCACGTGAACCTATCCGTCTCTCTGCTCTCTCTCCTGCATTTAATCAACGCCTCTGTTAATAGACAAACTCGATGCGGGGAAATGGCTCTTGATGGCAGCGTCCCGCCCTTGGAAGCGGTGGTAAAAGAGCGCGAGGGGGCGAGGGAAGAGGCTGAAAGGGGTGGCTGGTTCAAATTAAACGATGAAACAAACGGCTAATCATGCATCTCGCCTCAGCTGATGGGGAAGTTCTCCTTCACCTTGTTTCACTTCCCCTTCTCGAGACCTTGAGCGACCTTGGAGATGGGGAAAGGTCGAATTTTACTCGCTGCCACCCTTGGCAAGATGGGGGCGGGAGGCAGGCGTCTCTAATGAGAAATATAAGGCAACTAGCAACTAGCCGAGATGCTATTATTTCCCGGCTCGCCGCGAGAGACAAGATACACGGGGGTTGAAGTTGAAATTAATTGATAAGTTCGCGCGGGGATTTATGATTCGAGTCAACCGCGGCAAGGAGCGACACTCGGCGCAAATGAAATTGTTTCCGAATAATACGTGACTGAATTATTCTTAGCGGAACAATTGTTCGCTTTCACTTTCGAGCGAATGCATCCTTTGCAGATTGAATGCACAACGATTTCGTGAAAATATTTGAATAATTATGTCAAACTATATATATATAATACGATTTTATAACGTTCATGAATATTTGTTCGTATTTTATTAATATTCATTGACGATGTTAATCGTATCTCACTCGGAAATAATTATTAAAATGAAAGTTAAAGTTGATTCTGTAGATACATTTGTCGATTGAAGTAACCCTTGATATTTAAGTTATTAATTGCTTTTTAAAAAATATTCCCTTCCCAGAATTACTAATAAATTGCCTATTTCCTTCCTTTGTAGTATTATATCAGTTTAAAAATATAGAATGAAACGGGGAAAAAATTAAATCAAGAGGTTAATGACGAGAACATACGCGTCAATGGAGAGGTTGACGACAGCTTAAAACCAGTATCGAGTAACCCTTGGAGGGGAGGATGAGTCCAAATTGAGGCGAAGTATTTCGCCATACCTTTGTACCTTTGCACGAGCCCCATACCTTCGTTAAATATAACGTCGTCATTACTACACACTTTCACGATTACCCCGTGGTGGTGTTCCCCGGCATTGGAGAAACGTAATTCACAATCAAACGAGGCAAACAAACGTAATCCAAACAAATCAAAGCTGTTCAGACGCGTTTGAATCTGATTACCGCATTCCACGATCCGATACACGGAACACGTTCTAATCTACATTTTCCAATTTCCCCCGCCCGCTTTCGAATTCCAGCCGGTGTTCCGTTCGGTAACGAAAAAATCCAACGAATCGCAATAATCCACCCTCGCCGATCCAACGACCTGGCTGAAAACTGATTAAAGATCGGAATACACACAGGGCCGCGTAAAGGGTCGTTCCATCCGGCCAACAGTGCTCCTCTTTTCGTTCCACCCTGGGTAAAAGACGGCCACGAACGAGAATTTTTCTCGGGTCGGGTGTTATTTTATCGCTATCTCGATTCTTAGAACCGAGACACCCTTGAACCCACACCACCGATCGTGTTACCCTTCGAATCCGTATCCTTCATCCCGTATAACCCGTCCTCTTTATCACGTGAGCGGTATGAAAAGACCGTTTCCGGAGAACAGAGACGCCGTATCGGCTGGCTTTATACGCTTACTATTTAACCGAGGTACACGTGTATTGCACGCGTTTCTTGCAACGTTCTTGAGTCTCAAAGAGTCATCTCCCTGTAACGAAGCCACTCTCTCTCTTCTTCCTTCTTCGTGCATTTCCAACACGGGAAATCCGTATTCAGATTTTAATGAAAGTTTCTTTGTTGATGGGGCGAGCTGTAACAAGCGGCTTTAAGCGGTGAACGCTGACTTCTTTGCCGTCACACGATCGATGAATATTCAACACGGGTGAGGAAGAATCGGTGGTGTTTTCAATTTTACGGTTTTGTGCAGTTGATGGAATTTAAGAGAGATTTGCTGGTAAGATCGGTTGAAGGTAAGAATTTTAAACGGGAATTATAGATCGTAATGAAGATTGTATTTACGATGAATCAATCGATTTCGATTTTTCTTCTTCCTCGTCAAAAAAATATACTTTCTATACGATAGACGCATATATAGAAATTAATTCAACGAGTTAAAAAGGAAAAGAAACTCAAAATTCGTATCATAATATTATGTAATACTTTAAAAATTCAAATAATAATAATTAGAATGGACCTGTTGCTTGTTACGTAAGTAACAATTTTTCGAGACAGATATAAAAGTTGCTCTCCCAATTGCGATATTTCAGAGTCTCGCGCAGAAGTGAACCTACTTACTGCTAAGCTAAATATGGCTCCGCCAACTTTTCTCAATAACATTTTCCCCTAACCACCTCTACTCCAAAGAAAATCTCGTTCTTCCTCAACTTCGCAACCTTTCTCGCGAAAATACCAATACCTTCGAATATCGTAGCCGGATGGAAAACACGGTCAAATTTAAAGCGTTGTTACAACGATTCCGTCTAGTTAGGTCGGTATAAAAAGTTTCCAAGTGGACGAAGCACTAATTCTCCGGGGATATTGCCCCTCAGACTTAAAGTAGAGGAAGAAAGGGAAAGAAATTGCCGTGCACTTACTGTCCAACCATTTCGAGTCGTACTTCAACGTCCTCTTGAAGCTGAACGCCTTCCGACCGGTCGTTAAATTGTACAGATCCGTGCGGAAGATTACGGTATCGGCTTTCGTGAATTCGGCGTTGGTTCCGGAATAAAGAGCTGGCAGGTCCCCAGGATTTCCCTTTTCCACCCACACGGCCGTCGAATTGTCCGCAGGATCGTAAGGACACTTAGCTATGCCCATTCCCACGCCTGGGACGAACTCGTGGCGAGGTAAATGGGTCAGATTGCTCTGTAACCAAGGTTCGATAAACATATAAAGGCTCGTAAACGATCACAGTTCGGTTATTTTTATTATTCGCCGTGTCGATTGGAACTTTAAAAGTGTTTCGTGGGATCCGTAAAATGATAACAGTGTGAATTCAACGATTTTATTTTCTTTCGTTTTGTTTCTTCTTGGATATTATCAACTCGTAACTTGGTGGTGTGTATATATTTTTCGTAATTTTCTATCTTCTTGTTAAAATATTTTCAAGTTTAGTTCAGAAAAATTATCAATAACATTTGAATATATTGAATAAAATTAAATAAAACACAAATTTAATTCAGACTATTGTGATCTCTTATAACTGAATAATAATAAGTTATAAATTAAATTATAAATCACGTTGAAAAATAAATATAGTTATATAATTTGGATAATTGTGGAAAATTAAAATTACATTAAATTTTGTCATACTGTCCTTTCGTGATAAAAATTGTAAAAAAAAATTTGTACAACATTAAATTCTAAAATTAAAAATTTAATATGCTTATAAAAAGGACACGTTGCTTGCACATGCATGGCAGGAAATTTGAGGTTAGAGTAGCACGTTTCTACGCAAAAGCTACACATTACCGAAACTCTATTACACGCACGGGAGTCGTAATCTTCGACAAAGCGAGACCAATATATTCTTTGACTTCATTACACGGGTACTTGAACGCACGATTCATTTACCTTGTTGCGTAACTGCACCACCGGTAAAATTGTGTTAGATTTCACGAGAGGAATTGATACCTAAATTGCACGAAGCACCAACGATACGGAGATTAAAGGCATTAAATGTTATTATCTACTTTGTACAATTTTGTCTTTCGACTTTTTATCTATAAATTTATAAATTTATTTCTTACATGAAATTTAATGAAAAGAGTCCGTAAACATTTTTAAAATTACATTTCAATTTTGTGTATCCATCATTTTTTCTCTCTCAAATTAGCTGAAACAATCGAAAAAAACATTGGAAATTTCGAAAACTCGCTTATGCAAAGATTGGACGAGCCCTTCCAAAGTTTCCCTCGTGTGTTTACCAAAGGGCATACGGATTCGAAACACTAAAAAAATCCCTCGACACGGAAACCAGCGAGGTTCGATTCGTGAAACAAACGGGGGAAATGAAGAACAAACACACGGATACTTACATAAATCACCCAATCCTTAGGCGAGTGGGCGTTCGTGCCGCACATGTACAGCCGATTTCCATCCCCCATTGGCTGGATCACCCTTATGTGATTCCGGCAGTCGAAGTGCTGCGAAAGAAGGGGAAAGAAAATTGAATTTCCCACGGATACGTGCGAAGAAACGTGGCCACGGTCGCGTGGAAGGGAGAAGGGCAAGTGTTCCGATGCGTGGACACGGATTTTTCAGAAAATTATACAGAACGGGATCGCGAGGCAAAGGGTTCCACCGTGGCCGATCACGTCGCGCCTCGCGTATTTCGCTGCGAATTGGCGCGCGGGAAATAAATTGGTTTTGTCGTCACGTAGAGAGTATTTGCGTGGACCTTACACCTCGCCGATGCGTGCGCGATGAATACCGAATGAAGCCGCGATAAACGGCGGCGAATTGTCCGCCTTAAAATGCGATCGTTACGTCTGCAAGATGAAGCGATAAAATGTGAAGGAATATTATCGAATTAGGGATTCGAATTTCCGATAATTCCTTCCGCTTATCATTTTTAAGAAAGAGAGGAAAAGAGCGTAATAACTCTTTCGAATTATTATCCTTTATTTAATTATTTATTATATAAGAATGATTTTGAGTAGAAGGAAATAACTTGTAAATGATGTACGCACGAGAAACGTATACAAGACTTTATGAAACGGAGCATGGAAAGAAAAAATAAAAACAAACAGAAGATGATCGATATTTTAGCTTATGGTTTCTAAGAGATGTCGCCACCGTTAACAAACGACGGCTAAACGGTGAATTTGCCGCAGTTTATCTTTCGAACTTTCTCGTCCGCATTACGAATTGTATAAAATAAACGATGTCATGCGCGTAAATATCGCGCGAAAAATTGCCAATTAGCGGGAGTGGGTGTTTCCCTCCCCAGCTTGAAAATTATCGCTATATGGAAACATTATCACCGCCAAATTGGAAACGTCATCAGACGAACGAATCCGTTCTCAATTAAGGGAACGTCAACGCGGCCCGATCGATACTCCATAAAACGAATTCCTCTCGCGTGTGGAAATATTTTGATCTAAAGTTGTTTCCCATTATTATTCCGTTATGGTAAAAGTTGCGCAACGTCGTTGACAGGTTTTAACGAATTTGTTCGATATCAAGTTTCGTTTAGATACGATTCCATAGAATTGAAACCCGATTAAACCCGGGATTTCTACCTCCATTCATTCCTCTTCATTTTATTTAACCGCAATCCATTTATTTTTACACGCAATAAGGACGAGAATACTCGAGTAACTCGTGTGCGAGATCATTCTTTTATTTTTCTACTCTGTGTATTATTTTTTATTCTTTTTTTTTTTTTTTTTTTTTTTAATCTAAGGAAAGCTTAATTTGCTTCCGTTTTTTCCGGATCGAGGCCGTTTTATCATAACGAAATTTTATTCTTTCTCTCCCTATATGACGTCCCTATACTTGAGGTAATTACCATCTCCGCAGTTCCATTTTAAGTGACGCTTTAATTAGATTGCGCCGTTATTAAAATTCCGTTGAAAAGCGGCGCGAACCCGGCCCGGTAAATGCGATAATGAAATAAAGAAGTAATTCACCTCTGATTTCCCTTTGGACACACAATTTGCCACGTTGCTCGGCTCCAGATGAAGCGCGTCCCTCTGCAAAAAAAAAAGGAAAGGGTTATTTCTTGCAATGCGCCTCAACGTGTCAAGTATTGTAGACAAATTAACAAATTTGCGTAATTGTGAATTATACACTTTGTTCTATTTTTTTTTAAGCTTAGATCAAAATATTAATTGTTACGTTACGTTGTATTACATTAAATCGAAAATCATTCGAGACGTTGAAATTGTTGGAAACCTCGTGTCGATAAAAAGTTTAGAATACTTTTTAAAATATTCAGATCAACAATTAAACGTTGCAACATTTAATTTGAATGATTAAAATCATACCAGATTAAAACTCGCGATGTGGTGGAAAATGGGACACGATCATTAAGAAACACAAACGACTCTCGTGAAGTACGATTAACAACGAATATTCGATGTTTCTTCCTTCATTTTCGATCAAGAAACAGATGAAACAACTTTTCCAAAGCTTAATTTCAATAGGAGCAAAGCTTCAAAAGTTATCTAAACTTCAACGATATATTTCATTTCTATAAAAAAATAATGAAAACGAAATATAACTATCCCTATTAGAAGAATGATCGATAATGGAGCTGGAATCATTTTCACGATTCCTTTTTTTTATTTACACTACTTACAAACTTACATCCAACAAATTGAAAATCTCAAGGAAGAAACACGATCGATAAGATATTCACTGATTGGAATATAGATCGAAATTAATCCTTCTGAATGACTCGTCATCGTCGCGAGAGAATTCTATTTCGAAGACGGCCGCCATAATTACGAGTCATTCTGGGACTGGGGCTCGAGATCTCTTTGGGTGGTGGCTCGAGTTCGTTCGTTTCACGTTCATTCGCCCTCAGCCACCGTCTCTCCTACTTTCCATACCTTTTCCTCACCTACGACGTTCTTGGTCCCGACCTTACACAACATGGAGAGGCGTTACGAGTGCATGCTCGACGTTTCGCGAGCGTGAAGAAGAGGCTGCACACTCGTGTCATTGTGCGGGTCGCGACGCCATGGCAGACGAACGCCTCGAGCTTTTCCAAAGCTCAACCCTTGCGAATGTGTCGGCCGGAATGGGGTCAACAGACGGAATTGAAAAAAAAGGGGAGGGAGCACGGTATCAAGTCTCGTGTCTTCACTTTTGAGAAGAGGGTGGTGGCGCTCTTTGATGACTCGGCCGATGGATGGCAACGTTTCTTCACTCGTTTCTGATTGAATACGGTAATACAGGTTCAAACAGTGATTCTGATTCGTCGACCCAGTTTTGTAATAAGTGGTCTCGGAGAGGAAAAAGTAAAAGGATTATCCAGTTTACGTATAATCGAGGTTTCGATATCGTGAGTTTGAGTAAAATTCATCTCTTGAAAAATATTGGGATAAGGTAAGGTGTTTATTTATAATTAATTTTTAATTATTGAATGAAAAGAAGCTATTGACAATTTGAAGAAAATTGAAAACTAATTATTGGTTTCATTCCGTGTTAAAAAAAGAAAGTCAGTAATTGAAATTTTTGTTAATGAGAAATAATGTAACGTATAATTTAATTTATTTTGTCGATTAAAAATGTTTTCTGCGTGTGAAAGAAGATAGGATCAAATTTGCATAAATTATATGCATAAACTATATTTCCCTTTTACTATCTCTTGTACAATTATAAATTATATTTAATTTTTTCATTGGACAAACAAATAATTTAAATATAATTTGTTGAACGAGATTTTCATTTCTCTAATTCACTTTATCGTAAGAATAGTAATAGCAGATATAGAAAGTAATATAATATAGATTAATCAGATTTATATCTCTACGTAACCAAAATTCTAACTTATTAAATTTTAAAATTGGATTTCGAAATTAAGTCTTGAAACAAAATTATTAACACATTCCGTTTGCACAATTTATTATAGCTAATGAATATCTAATAATAATTAAATAAGGCAAGATAATCCAGACACTTGGCAATTAGAGTAATTAGGTATCACGAAGATATGGAAGAGACCTTTAAGAACATCGCATTATCTTTGAAAGGTTGAGATTTTAGATGTCTATGTGTACATTGGAAAGACTAAGTACTGTCTGCGAATTTCTATGTGTGCGCGTGTCGGTGACGATGAATCTTCTTCAAGACGAAAAGTACATAGTCTACCGAGTTTAGAAAGAGCAAGTTTTAGCAAAGATCTTTTTCAAATTATTCTTACGTTCGTCCACCCCCACCAATTCCCTCTTTGCAATGATGAGCCATAGACGAATTATTTATTTCTATATTTTAATACCCATACCGCGAAAGAGTTACGTCAAATAATTATAAACATATGATTTAACGTGCAATCAAGTAAAAGTAAAGTAATAAAAAAGAACGAAACATCGAAATATTCGATATTCTTTCGCGATCGGAACGTTTTTCATGAAAGAAAGAGAAAAACGGATAAATCGTGATCCCTCCGCCATAGATTTCGACGCCTTGAAGGAATACAACCCCTATTGAACTGAAGCTGGTTCGTGCGCCAGAGGTCGTAGACACGATCCGGAAAAGGAAGTGGTTCGTTTGCACGGTCAATCGTCCGAAACGCGTTGCCCTTAACGATCGATCTCCTGCGGACGTCGCGTGCCGTTCCCCGCTCCGGTGTCACGGCCAGAAACCGCGTTGATCCTCGAAATTGTCCTGGCCCAGGGACCCGGGGAGGGGGGAAAGCCGAAACGCCGGCCGGCTGACAGTGATCTACGGCTAATAAATTAACGAAAGAATTGTTTTTGCTCGCGCACGCGACTGACCGTGCCGTGATATTTATTCGGACAATGCGGAGGACAGTAGCGGGGGCGTACTCTCGAAAATCGGGGAAATTATACGCCTGATATTTTTAAAATCGCGGATGATCAATTTTTTCCCCAGATATTTTGCATCGATCCTTCCTTTGGATCAACGATGTAAATATATATATATAAGAGAGGAGAGAGTATTGAGGGGATTGATTGTCTAGAGAAATACAACATCATTTTCAGTCACTGAATAATTCTAAAATCTAAAAAAAAAGGGGGAAAATTCTCTTCCATTAACGTTGGTTTAATATTATACGGAGGAAACTAAACGGTGGTGCATTGAAAGCAGGGAAAGCGTGGGAAAGAAAATTATTTCGGTCAGAAAAATTACACGTTCCCGAAGTACACGCGATAAATTGCGTTTTTGCGAGCTCACATATGTTAGAGACAATATGTGGTATTTGATCTCGCGATAGGTTTTCGGCGAGCGTGGAAAATTATTTGTTCGGGGCGAAGGTAGAATGAATCGCCTCGAACCGAATCGAATCGTCTGGCTCGCGGCAATGCCCGCGTAAAATGGAATTCCTGCGAGGAATTCTATTCTATGAGCTTTTGACCCCTCCAACTTTACGTATCCCGCGAGCGGGGCAGCGCGAATCTCGATTTTACGCGTCTCGATTCTCGAACCTCTCGATATTCACCGCGATTGCAAGCGATAGCGGGAGCATGGCTGGGGAAAATTTTCGAAGCGAAGACCAACTTGACGTTCTTCCGATCAAAAGTAAAGGAAAATAATCTGGGAAAATTTATCTCGTTCGATTCATCGTGCAATTTTCCCATTGATGAATTTGCATTTGTCTGAAATCTTGTTTAAGGGGTTTGATATATACGTACTTTTTAATTTTTCTTTTCTTTTTTTATCTTTAATTTTTTAATTCTCGTAATATCCTTTGATCTTTGAGCTTAGCTTTTTTAATAAGGGGATAATGGGTGAAAGTGTAATAGGTGTATAACCATTAACTGCTACGTTAGCTTTATTATTGAACTTTCCGCGAATGAAACGAGGTCGATTCAGGGTAGTTGAAAAAGCAAATTTACTTTTGATTTATGGGTGAGCTTTTTATATTCATGGCGTAATTTGGCGATTATTACGTTCGCGGAAATGAGGTGAATTAAATATCTTTTAGCTTCCTATTTTTACAAGATCTTTGAATTTTTTTACACGCCCTTCGCGTGGAATTTACGCTTCAATATCAAAAAAAAAATATCGTTCCTCGCGTAACTGAATTTGAATTGTGAAAAAATAAATTTCTTAAAGTGAAAATAAAAGTTTATGGATAATTAATACTCTCTCTCCGTTTTCCTTGACCAGCAATTGTTAAACGTACAATTCCTAAATATATCGTGAACATGCAATGCTTTCTGTCATATTTCTATTACTATAGAATGGAATACATTAATTGAAACAGAGAACTTTTACCGTGTAATTTTTATTTTCATGTCTGATAAAACCGTCCCTCTTTCCACTTAATTGTAAAGATTTTATCGTAGCGTCTTTGTAATAATTGTTTTGAAAAGAGGTTACAAAAGTAGTTCAAATTGTATCGTTTGAAAAATAATAATTAACAAATATTCGAATAAAAGAGGAACGAGCACGATAATTGAATGCTTTGACAAGAAAATACTTCTTTTAAAGAAAAAACGTATAAAACTATTAAAATTAACTCCCTCGATTATCGTTCGATCGTGATAAATTATCAAATGGATTAAACTAATATCAAACGTGTATATATTACGTATCATAAAGGGACCAATTCCTATCAACAATCACCGATCCAGCATATTCGTACAATCACGAGAACGTTCGATCTCAGCCGAACATCCACGACATCGAGTAATCACACGCGTACGTCCACAAACACGTTTGTCTGCAAATATTCGCACGCGTCTCTGTAACATATACACGTGGTATCCTCACGCGTATGCGTGTGAATATATAATCGTGCACAAATACGAGCGTGCCATTATGCTAGGGATCACGCACGTGCATGTGGAACAAGACTCATGAACGAGCACGCACACGAATGCTTAATTAACCTGCAAACCTGTCCTGTTTAAATAGAGGAGCAAGAAGGAGGATTGAGCTACGAACGAGTGTGGAATAGTTGGATGATCTTTGTCTTCGAATTTCGAATCGATAATTAACGAAATATGTTTGTAGAAAGATGTGTAACAATTCGAATATTTCGAATAAGTGGAAAAGTGGAATTAGTTAATGGTCACGTGGCGCTAGTGTCGCGTCGTTGATCGCCATAGTGTTCACAATTAGGCGGCACTTTTGAATTTTTTCCAGATGGAATGCAGACGATGATCGTTTCCTATAATTCTAACGAATTATTTGCAATAATAGAGATAGGAATCGAAAGATAAGTCCACTGGCTTTGATCGTGGCTCATTGATTAGAATGTTGATTGCATTTAAACGCGACTTGATATGAAAATGATAGTAGATATATGCTTATAATTGGTTTTTATGGAGTTGGATTAATGATAAAAGGTGTATAATACTCAGTGTTTTAATATTTTTTTTCTTCTTCTACTTTTTTTATATCGATAATTTATTTTTATATAATTAGCAAACAATAACTTAATCAATTTGTGTTATAGAAAAACTGTTAATTCTTCGTGCAATATCGATTTATCAACGACGATTCGGCAGGTTTATATTTCTAATGATGAAATGCATATGAACGTGTAATAACTGAATCGCATAGTATTCATTGCATCATTAGAAATCTATATAAACCTTCCAAATCATGCAATATTACTGGATTTGCAACAGCACTGATCTTCTATTCGATCATTAATCAATGTTACCGAAATTATAAGAAATAAATGATCGAACATCTTGCATTTCTATATTCATTCTCTGTACAATCATCTCGTCAAAGACATTCCAAATTTATTTCTACTAATTTTAATCACCTCATTTCTTTGATAAACTTTCTAATCTAAATCTTTTGATTTCATTGATACATTTTTCATTTGCAAAGAATAATTACAGAAAATTGAAAGAAAGAAATCGAATAATTCTTCTTTCTATAAAATAACTAAAAGACAAACTATGAGACTGGAAAAAATAATAAAAATAAGCATGAAAATTTTATTACAGATGAAATTTCCTGAAAATTTATACTGCAAAACAGTAACATTAAACGAAGATAAGGAAGACTAATCTACACAGCTTCGAGAAACTTAACGTTTACGAAAATATTTGTTAAAGGAGGAACGTTAGCAAGATGATAATTTTCAGATCTGACCACGTATAAAGATAATCTACTTGCGAACTATGTACATATATATATATATATGTATACGTAACATTCCCTCGCTCTGTACAATTATTCTCGAAATACCAAGCACGTGGTTTGAGAACTAGTTCATCTCAAAGTCGGTGATATACGCCTCGCATTTCCTATGCAAAGCGACCGCTAAGTAATAACCGAATAGACATTGTCTTCTCGTTTGACATTTTCAAGTTTCCCTCAATTTAAATACTGTTCCCAACATTGATTTTCATCTACTATCCATTATGCTCTCGTTCGATATTCATCCTCAACATTTTTTTTCCAGATTCTTAAAAATCGATTTCATCGCGTGAATTCGAAAAATACGTTTCAAAAATTCAATACCCCTCGCAAGAAAAATATACTAACCATAAATATAATTAATTTTCAGGACCAACACAGGACCCTTCTTTACCTCCCCTCGCGAGATGTGTACACCCACGTTCCTCGAGGGATGAAAATCGTTTGCCTGCGTAAATCCACCTTAGTGTCTCGTGAGCGTAACTATAACCGCACACCCGCTCTCCTAACTCCTAAAATATCCGTCTTTACCCCGGTGTCATCCACCTGCAAGTGAAGTTAAGCGTGTGCCTAGCCGATCAGAAGGAGGGAGAGGGGGATGGAAACGAAAATCGTTTGCCTCGCGTAAATTCCACCGGTTTGCCCCCGTTAAAATAATTTAACGATCCCAGCTTCGCAGGGGTACAGCTGCGCGTAGCCATTGATAACGACGTATTACTCGTTAAGCAGACGGGTACATTAAGGCCGCGATGTATACACACACACACACGTACACGCACACAGGCCCGTCTGTAATTAAAAGCGGAGCCATTCCCAGTATCCGCACTTAACTACAACTTAGCCAAGGATCTCCTCGTTACACTAATCATTACTATCCGTACCTGTGTACGCGAGTTAGAAATACCGATGGGCTGTTGGAAAATGGAGGCAAGGGATCGAGGGATATGGAAGTATCTTTGAAAGGAAGAAGATAGAGAGGTTGGAGAGGTTCTTCCTCCATTGCCCCTCTTTTTCTTCTTTCTTTCCTTCTTGCTTCCTTTTTTCTTCTTCTTTCTTTCTTTCTTCTCTTTTTTTATACACGGCGAAGGGTCGGGTGAAGCGAAACATGTTAATGGTATTGGCTACATGGAAGGGGCGCGACTAAGGGGAGTCCATGCACCTAGTCCGGGCCAAGGAAGCCTGAATTAAAGTCATTAATCCATCGAAGGGTTCATTTTGTAGACTGTTTGTGTTTCTTCTTTCGGATGAGGATGAGAAAAATCTCTTTGTAATTAATATTGTGTATAATGGATTAATGAACGTGATTTGAAAGTATTCCCTGATCGATCTATAATAAGTAATTAGATTCGTCGAATGTAATGTGAGTTTAATACCGGATCTGATAATCTTCCCTCAATGAAGAATTCTAGAAAGCTATCAAAATTGAAGAGAAGAATCACTCTTAGTTAGCAATGATAAGTCAATAGATATCTTCGAATGGATTACCGTTCTTTGAGCTATAATTAAGGTATAATTTAAGTGAATTAAAGTGAAATAGGAATAGGGGATAAAAATCAATGACGGGAATTAGTATTCGTTCGGTATCGATCTCGATCCTGGTGGTCACGTAAGCAGAGAAAAAAGTCCACGCAAGCGAGGCCGACGATTCGTCTAACGGTTCAATTTCAGATTACAACCCCGATATCAGACCTCCTTCTACGTCGTTTTTCTAACGAACCTCTCGTATTACCACGGACCCGTTAACGAGCTCGCGAAATGGGAACGCACCTTAATCTCGCTCGGTTTCTGATTAAAGGCTATGTTCTCCAGTCCTTAATTCACTAAAGAGCAGCAGAAAGTTCTCGAGCAAGCAGACGGAGACCAGGAGACGCGGAGAACTTCAGACTAAGAAAGAGGAAGGGAAACAGGAAAGATAGAGATAAAGAGAGGGAGGGGATGGAGAGAACAGGTGCAAGTTACCAGGATAGTACGTATTACGGCTGTCTGTATGTCCGACCTAAAATGTATAGTTGCCTGGATCGGAAAAGGGAATGCGATAGTGGAATTAATGTTTTTGTCCTTTTTAAAATGTTGCTTTCAACGATTTTAAATAATTCCCTTAATAATTTTCATAACGCGTGACAGCAGGATATACGAATTTTTGTCTACCAAGAACGCAAATTACAGTTTACTCGCGCAATAATATTAAAGATGATCAGAAATTTGTAAAGATCTAGAAACGATCTAATTTATTCATTCCTAAGAAGAATGATGGAACAAAGGATATTATATTTTTTTCGTAAGGTTAAGTCGTAATTAAGCCTATCTCAAGGAGCAGCGCATGCGCAACAACAATATCAACCGGTCAGATTGCATCGTTTTATAGCATTGGGTACGATGTCATTAACTTGGCAGCACCGGTGTGCCTGGCGGCGTGCAAACGTCTCGACTTCCATTACCGGCCACGATTATTAAACAGAAATATCTGCCGTCTCTCCGCGCGTCTGACCCAACCCTAAACTCTACAGAGGGTACCCAGTTTTCGCGAATTCGCTGCAGGCAGGAAAGTCGATGGGGATCGAGAGCTGAGCCACGGGGGTTCCCCAGCCACGTTTACACGCTCGGTAAGCAGTCTGCGAGGAAGCAGTCTGCCTGCCAGTCATCTTACAGACGATGAAAGTCGTTGACGCTTGCATTTTGAGTCGGCGCAACCACCCTCCATCGTGGCTCTATGCCGAAATGATGCGACACAGGCAAACGATTTGCAAAGGCGCCAAATCTCGAGTTTAGGGATTTACGAGTGGAGGATATTCAGGCGAAAGATTCAAAGAATATTTGGTTGAGAATCGCATGGATTGTTACTAGAAGGTAAATAAATGAGGATTCGAGTTTTATTAAATGTTTTGTTAAAAGGTTGATGTAGAATTGTGCTCTAATACATAGATAAATTAATAATTAAGCTTCGAATTTCATGTAATTGTAAAACTGTAGATTGTAGAATTCTTAGGTATTTTTAAAAAAGAAATCCAAAAATTATTCGTTTGTTAATGTTTAATTATTTCGAATGATGATGCAAGGAACTAATAATATTCCTTTGGGTGAAAAAAGTAGCAAGAGAAATACATCCAGATATAAAAGTCAGAAATATCCTTTTAGAAGAAATAGAATTTCCATGTAAAAAAAAAACCATTACGTTGTCATTAAAAATGGAATTAAGTAACAAATCCTCAAATACCAGAAATAAAATTAAAAAAAAAGAACATTGAAACAAAATCATTCATCAAAAAACCATTTGTTCAACAAAACCACCTTTTAAAAATCAAATAACCCAAATTCAAACCCTATCTATTCAAATCGACAATGCTCCAAAAACGAGTCAATCCTATATTTCCAACTCTCAACGATTCATCGTCAGCCAAATTTAAAAAAAAAAAAAGAATCTCTCTTGAATCTGGGGGAAACCAAGTCACACTGGCGTCGAAGGCGATCGAAAAATCGGTCGTGGAATTTCGTTTCGTTGGACTAGTTTTCGCGCAATCACGATCAGAATGGCGGATTGCGTCTTCTCTGGCCGTGTGTGGAGAGGATTGTCTCCAAAAAGATGCAAGAAAAGCGGTCTGATTATGTAACAAAGACATGCGACGAGTTCGAAAGAATGTCCACACGACCGCCCCAATTCGGACCGAAATCTCGCTGCTTCCAAAGTCTTCGAATCAACCTTCGAATCGTTTCTTCTATTCAAGGGATGGGCGCATCACAGGCTGGCTTTAGACTTTCGGCATCCGGCTTGATTAAGCTCCTGGCGAGGCGATGATGTCGCAGAGCAGAATCCAGAAGTTGTCATCTCGTCGTTAAACTACGAGGAACTCGTTTCTGCTCGTCTTCTTCGCCCTCTGCTTTCTCTTTCTCTTTCTCTTTCTCTTGTTTCGACGGTTTAATCATCGTCGCGACAGTGTCGTGTCGTGTCGCGCATCTGCAAATTTCAGCAGGCCTAATAGAGAGTCGAGAATCGTTGGTGAAAATCCTAAGACGCGTGGTGGCTTTTTGATTAATCTCGGTGAAACCGGGTTCAGGTTGGTCTCTTTACCAGCCGAAATATCCCTTGATTGGCTTCCTTTTCAGAGAGGAAATTGATCGTAACGAGATCATCGCTCGAGAGACTGTTTTGCGTTTTGAAGTTTTGATGAGAGAGCGAATAATGGGTTGGTTGGACGGTAACGAGTGGATTAAATTTTCAGACGGTTTGGGGTTTATAGTTGCGACGTTTTCTGTTTTTGAGAGTGTTGGATAAGGAGATGGCGAATGAAAGTTGAACGCATTGATCTTACATTTATGATCTCAATGCTTTGTACATTATTTTTGTCATAACAATTTTGAAAAAATCTGACTTCTCGTAGAGAAATTTATCTAATACTAAATTTCAGAATTTCGTTAGGATTTTGCTTTCCTAATACTGTGATTTAATATAAATTTATCATCGTGAATTGCTCGATTTATATCACGTATATGTATGAGCTAATTAAAAATCAAACTGATGATTCTTAAAAAATTTGCAATTCTGTTAAAAAAAGTGTACGATATTGATACTCTCTGCGTGTTTCTCTTTTCGTTGAATTTACACCGGAGAGAATGGAAAATTGAAGATAAATTCATCGATAAAATTCAACCCCAACTATATATATATATATATCGAAAAAAACCAGAATTCAATTCTGTTCACGAAGAAGTGTGGCCGTCGTGAAATCGTAATGCCCTTTCCCTCGTCTTGATAAATCATTCCACGGTTCGGGACGAGGTCATTTACACTCGAAACAGGTTACGATTCCATATAAAAGTGAAATCGAACTACATTTATGGTCAAGGATGGGATGAAATATTTACGGTGGGCCGTCGCCTTTTACGAAATGACATTTCGAACGGAAGTAAAAGAAAGTGGAGCATCAGTCTGTATACGGGGACCGGTACAATTTACCGTGTTAAATTATTGAAACGGCCAAGACCTCGTCGGTATCCTCAGGGGTATCGACACCCCCTAACCTTCGAAATTCGAGGCCTGTAATGGTACCTGGGAGGCATGGTTAAAAATTCATCGGGCCGAGCCACCGCGCCGCTTTTTATCTCATCAAATATTAATACGCGGCAGTGAGCCGTTAGAAGATAGAATCGTTCCTTGCTCCCACGTACATATCCTATATATGCTAATAACCATTTCCGTGGGGAGATGGTAGTTAATACCGGGTGGTTCCAACAATTTTTCGACTATTCCTTTATTCTTGACATTCGTCTTCTCAATTGCGAGCGTGATCTTTATAAGTGAGAGCGAAGAAATGCGATATTATTTCAATATTTTCCTCGTGAAAGAATGAATATCAGAGAAATTGATAAGTAAAAGTACCTATTTATTTTTCCTCTTTCTCGAGAGAACGTCTATCATGAAACATCCGTTAACAGAAATCGTTAATCGTTATTCTATCTCTCTCCTTTGTCAATATAAAAATAAAATTTTGAAATTAAATAATCTCCTGGGCATTTTCTTTCATCCTCGGGCAAACAATACTCGTATATATCCTATAACTAAACATTCCCTGGATCCCGTCATACGTAACTAGATCATAGAATCTGGAAGAATTTTTACGAGCACGACGAAACCGAAAAGTGCCTTTCGTTGTCGATCAACGCCGTAAGTCACTTTTTCTTAATGGAACCCGTCAAACTCGCGCGCCCCCCTGCCGCTGATCCAGCGCGAAAGATAGAGATAGAAAGGAAGTGTATCAGGAAGAGGTGGAAAATGGAGAAACAGAGTGGATGAGTACACGCACATCGTGTGCGCACACCGAAGGGAGAAACAGGATAAGAGAATGGGTGTGATGGCAAGGGGGAGGGGATGGTGGTAAAAGGAGCGAAAAACCGGGATTCAATCTGCATTCAATATTGATTTCAATCCGATATCGTGGATTCCAATTTTTGTGATTTACTTCTTACAACGCAGGAGCGAAAACTATCTGCGTACGTGAAAAAGGACGAGGCTTTTCGAAAGTCAACCCCAATGCATACCGATGTCATCCCCGTCATCGATCAAACGCTGATCCGTGAATAGATTCGGAGCATCGTGAGGGAATAGAATAGGGATGTTAGTTAACGATCGCATTGAGTATGAACCAAGTCGGTGGATAATTTTTTGCGAAAAGATAAAGCAAAATTAAGGATATGTCCGTGATGCAATAGTGAAATAGATATATATTTTTAAAGATATTAGAATAAATATAGGAAAAATTAAGATGTAGTAAGAATTATTGTTTGTATACGATCATTTCAATTGATGAAATTTTATTTCGTTGATACATAAATTGATACTATCGAAGAGATTACGATTTTAATAGTTTTAGTATATACGGTATGGATTAAATTTATATTAAGATGAAAATGAAGTTTAAGGAATATAGGAAATGGCATACTAAATTATTTATATTCATTAATAAAAAGAGAAATAAAAATTGCACTTAACAAAAATACTTATTCTACGTTCTACATTCATTGTGCAAATATTAAGACTTTATATTTTATGATGATGGAATTAAGAAGATTGTAAGTTCAGATTATAAGTAATAAAATTAAAAAAAATTCAATTTTATCAAATTATTAAATCGACTTTCCAAGTCTGAAACTGAAAAGAAAATTGTAATTTCTTCAACGAGATTCCCTTTATCGTTATAGTTCAACAATCTATGAAGCATATTTCAACTTCGTAATTTTGTTCTTATAAAACTACGTACTTTTCAAGCCAAACCGAATAATCTCGTGCAAGAGTTTTTCAATAGGATCTTTAGAATATGCTTTTCCCTCCGTTGAAATCCACGTCACTGTTACCATTCATCTAGTGTGATAATTTATCGAGATATATCGCGCGGACGGGTTCGTCATTGGCAAAATCAAGCTCGATAATTCGTTATCTATCTCCCCTCCACGAACTTTAATGTTCTGGAACTTTGGTCGTTAGACGTTTCTTCTACCTCATTGACTTCCTATAATTGGTAGATGACACGAAGAATTCATCCGCCTTTTGCGCCTTTCGATCACGAAACATCAATCCTGAGAATGGTCATACGCCGGATAACAAAGATTAAAATCTCATAAAAATAATTATAATTCAACCGCGAATAAGACAACTCCAATCTCGATAAGATAATACAATCAGGCGACGTAACATCGTAAACGTAGATCCCCGTTTTAAAATTCTAAAAAGAAATTTAACGAGAAACAGATCGAAATATTATTATTCCCTCGAAATTCCATCACACTCTTCCATCTCCTTATCATATACGTGAAAAATATTAAATATCGAGACGGTGTGAATTTCCCAGAGAGCTCGATCCCGCCCGTCAATAACCGCGGAACAATTACGGATTATCACGCTTCGGATGGCGCTTAAGCGGGCCGCTGTCGTATGCGTCTTTTTTCCCCCTTCTCCTTCCCTTCCACCCCCTCCCCCTGCGACTTTCGCGGTTTAGTAGCGGTCTGAAGCGGTGGCATTTTGCGCGGCGACGAGAGCGACAGCGGGGCGACGTCGAGGAGGAAAAGGACGGAGGCAGGTTGCGACGCGAGCAAGGGGTTGTATGGCTATTTGAACACTTTCGCCATAAATTCGCGCGAGAGGGTACTCGAGGCTCGTTCGCGGCCGCGCAATGCACCGATCCTTCTACCTTTCCTATTCTCGTTTTGTCCTCGCCTCTCCTCTCCCTCTCCTCCTCGCGCTGACTGTTTGTACTTATGGTGGCGTGTCGCGCCTTTCGGCCGATTCGAGGCTCGTTAGCACGGCTCGAGTGCCCGTGGAGTTTGCTGCCGGTCTTCGAAAACGCGACGGAGCAATAATCTGGTGAACGGCGGCGACCGAGACGGGAAGAGAGAGAGAGAGAAAGAGAAAGAAATCGAGATGGAAGGAGAGGACGAGAGACGAGATAAACGAGAGAAATAGAGGAGGGTGGAGGGGGGAGGTTGACGGTGGTAATTAAAAAAGTTAAGCTGTTAAGTAGCGATAGAATCGGGAAGTAGTGGCGCAAAGTGAAGGGCAAACACGGAAGGAGAAGGAAGTTGACTCGAGAAATAGCTGTAGATGTTGGACCAGAATGGAACAATTGCGGGGGCATGGGGATATAAGGAGCGTGGAGCTGGAGGGAGAAAAAGATGGACAAACTTGACAATCACTTGTTGGGATAATAGAACCGTTTTCATAAGCTCCAATTACCGACACCGTGGAGAACTATCTTAACGCGAGCTTCAGCTAGACTAGTAGTATCACCACCACCACCACCATCTGGCATTCTTTCTTTCTGTTTACAATTTCTATGTTTGCCAGGGAAGAAGGATTTTGCTTGCCGCAAACTCGGCGTTCGTAGAAGAAATCTTGCTATTCTGCCCAGTCTTACATGCCCCTTCTCCCCCTCTTTCTTTATCTATCTCTACGATGTTTTCTCTTCCCCTTTATCTCATCTCTTTTCTTTTTTATCGTCCTGGTCGAGACCGGCAGCCGCTACTAGGATCTCAGAAAACTTTCTAGACTTCCGATTTCTCGGTGTAGCGCGCGAAGCGAGAAGAAAAATCTCCGCGAGAAAGGCAAACTGGGCGACGATCAAACGAACCTCGCCATGATTCCGTGTTTATCTTATATTTTTCCTTCCAAGAGATAGATAATATAATGAACGCGAAGAATAAAACTGTCTTGGTAAAATTTTCTTTCAATTCGAGAATACTAGAATGATGTTATAAAGGCATCTCTGCTACGAGTTTAAAAAAATTTTTATCGAATAATTATTCTATTTGTCATTTACGAATAAATTTCTCCTAATACACAGATTATTTTTGCGATACATTGAGAAATTTGAAACCACGTAAGATCGTTGCTCAAAGGATAAGGAATTAATTTCTGCGTGGAAACGAAAACAAAAAAACGGGAAATGAGAAGTGTAAATAAGTTCGTTTAAGAAAAAAGAGGGAAGCCAGGATAAAGAGGATTCCGGGAACGAAATCGTGAGAATTTTTCATCGCAACTTTCGCGAAATTTTGTTTGTCTTTTCTCTTTCGCAATGCGGCCCAGTTGCCGCTGGCTTCGCCGTGATTATCCGCGGAACGGATTTAAAACTGCGTTAGCGCCGGCTCTACGAGCACTCGTGCACCACCGTAATCCATTTATTTACAAGTTTCCGAGAACAGCGTCGCAAGCGTGTCTAAATACCGGCAAGGTAAAAGAGAGGAAAGGAAGGTTAGCGTAGGAAATCCTTCGAGGCTTCTTCTTTTTTCGAATTTATCGCTCGTGCATCTACGCGCAACACGAATGAAACGTATATCGTTGAAACTGAGACTCGTAAAGTTGAAAAGTATTTGTATACTCTAAAGATTTAGAGGTTTCAATGTTTACTACAAGTATACAGTTTTTGAGAAGAAAAAAATTCATGTTACGTGCTATATTTTCACTAATGAATAATTATTATTTATCAATTCATTATTCTTAACAAAAAATTAAATCTTTTTTGTTGTGAATTTATATTCACTATATGATTATGATTAGTAATATTAATTTAACAAATTAATTAAATTATATAAAAATTGTAAATATTTCAAATAAAGTAAATAAATAAAAATAAGAAGTAAATATTATTATTCTTGTCATTATGTTGTATTATAATTTATAGCCATATTATATATGTATATATTTAAGATGGATCAATTCAATTTGATCCATATAAATTAAATCCCTTATTAGGGATTTGTCCATAGTAACAACACAATTATAAGTCAATTGAAATTCCAACACAATTTAAAGAAAATAATATCAAATAATAATTTCCATTTAACAGAAATTATATAAGAGAGTTGCAACAATTCAATAAAAATTTCAGTGCATTTAATGCACTTTAAATATTTAGAAATTAAAACAGACTCACGTATCTCGATGGGATGATGAAGCAGGGAACCAAAAACACACAACAGATCTTTCCATTACTCACTCTCACACACGTACCAAAAATTGTTAATTTTTACTTAAATTTGTCCTCCCGATCGGCAGTTATTATATATACATGGTATCAAAATCGACAGCGAGAACCGATTACCGCCCTGCGCCACTTAGCGGTATTCGCGAGTACTACTTTTCTATCATTCATCGATTCAAAGAAAAAATTAATTTTAAAAATTTCCAATTAAATGATATCTTGAACAAATATTTATTTAAAAGAATATATAAATATATTCTTTCTAAAAACAAGAATTTTACTAAAGCTGGAAAAATAAATAAAAATTTTTTATACATGTAAGTACTATGAAGCTATTTATATTATAATTTACATGCAGAATATAAATAAAACTTTTTTATTAAAACGTATCATTACTATGTTTTATTTTTCCTTTTTTATTCTTTAGATATTGAGAATAAATTTTTTACATTTATATAATATAAAGTATTTTTTTTTACATTTTAATAAAATAATTGTATTACTATTTTCTTAACTATTTCAAAAAAATATTATTTACAAAATCCTCTAAAGGAAATTCCTGAATTTATGAAATCAATAAATGCCTGAAATCAATAAATTTCAGAAAATAAGACATAAATTCAACGAATTCGAAAGGAGAATGGACTTTTCCATCCTCGTTCGCATATTCGACAAGCAAAAGTGTCACGAAAAAGAAGAAAAAGGGAGAAGAAAAGGGACGACGTCTCGAATGCGATGACTAACGGCGGAGAAAAATCTCATCAAACTGAAATTTTGCCAGGATCTTATCCCAAATTCATCGTTGCAATAAACTCCGCGTTACACGGGCTTGTACATGACTACTTCTCCGCCAAAAGAGGGGGTTGGTCGAAAAGGTGGCAGGCGAGAAAAGGGAAAGGAGGAAAGTAGCAGGAGGGTGAGCACGAGCCGTTAGGGATAAAAATTCCGAAGGCAAAGCAGGAGTCTCGAAGTTATACAGAGTGGCCCCGGCGCGAAATGTATATTTAATGCCATCATTCTAGAAAGTAACAGACCTACCCGTTTATATTTCAGTGCTTGGCAGAATTGTTTGCTACTTCTTCTTCCTCTGCCAACCCCTCGATATATTGCTATTTCATCTTGTACACGTACGAATGTAAAGGAAAGAGGAAAGGAAAAAAAGAAAAAAAAAAAGAAAAGGAAAATATTCGCATGTATTCTTCTACGTCGATTGTATTTTTTTTTCTCTTGAATTTTTCTTTTTCTTTCTTCTTCCAATTTCTCGTATAATTACAAAAGATTTCTTTTTTTTTTTTTTGATAGTCTACACAGGCTTTTGACCTGTTGAAGAAAATTGACACTGTCCCAAAAGATCTTCGTTCTATATATTTTCCTCTTCTGGGCACGATTGAAAGAAGAGTACACGGGATGAAAAGTATGGAAGATAGTTGGGTAAGACCTCTTAATTCTGCATCGAGATAACGCTCTCGTCCTGCATCGTAATAAGGGCGGAGTAAAAATAAGAGAGGGTGAATGAGAAGTTTTTAATCATACCCCCGTATTCCCTAGTCGTTGCTCTTTCTGAACGTTATATTTCTAGGTCAACGCGAAACTCGAGGAAAGAAAATGATTATTTTGCAAACTCGTTGCCACGGTTTTCTCTTGGAAACATCGTGCCTAGAACAACTTGAACCATTTCCCTTGATTAATGCAATACCAAAACACGTTCGATGTAATCTAGTTTAGTTCATTGTAACGTTTAACTCGAAGATTTAATAAAAGACAAAGGTGCGTTGTAATGTAAAAAGGTATAAGGAAAAGAATATAAGAATATAAGAAATTAAAAATGTTGGAAGAATTAATATCGCTAAAATTGCTATAGAATATGCTATAGAAGAGATTCTTTACTGTTTCACGTGAACTCGTCAGATAAATCACGATTAACGCGTCTGGTGCCGATGATACGCGATATTCATCAGAGACACAATTTTCATTAAACGAACAAGTGTACTCTTTAGCTTAAATCTGATATAAAATCATAGAGAGAACGTAACGAACGCGAGGAGTGACGTTAAATGTAGAGGATGGACCAACTTAATTATATTCGTCATTAGTGAATCCATGAAAATTTAGTTTATCACGAATGTGTCCTTTTGTCGCTTCACAGATGAAGTTCCAAATGAATTTATATTTAAAAAAAAAAATTGTGAATCATTCTATGCAAAATGATTTTTTCATTTCTCATTTTTTAAAAATCAAAAAGAGAGAAGATTTTCATTTTACAAATTTCTCATTGAAAATTGAGATTAAATCCTCAAACTTTTAAAATTTTCGCTACAAAAAGAATCTTGTTTCAAAAAAATCAACGCAGCAATAAATTGACTTTGTTCTAAAATAAATGTACGGTTCTGAATCATGCATTGTCATTTCCACAATAAAAATAATTTTATTCTTTTAATTCCCAATAAAGATCACATATTAAATAACCATTTCGAATTTCACATTTTTCCTTACTTCAAATTTCCAATTAAACACATTTCGCAAAAATTTCATCATTAAAAAACAATCATTAAGATCGATCGATACACCCTTCTTACCCCCTTCGCTCTCTTCCATCGGCAAAATAAGTTTCGCCCGGAAACGATCCTCTTGTTGCCACGAGGAAATGAACAAATCAAATAATAGAAGACGATGAGATCGAAATAAACTCGAACCATTATTACCCGCGTTCCAGGGGCATAAAGGACGCATAAATCTGTCAGACGTGGCCAATACAATCCGGAGCCAGCGCCGGAAGCCGTACGCGGGCGCAGCATCGACAAACCGGTATCTCATCCGCGGCTTTACAACCGTGTAAATCCCACGGAGGGCTTCTTAATACTTTACTGCCGTCATGTAAACATAAAACCGCCCCCGCGTCCAATCTTCCGGAGTTGCAGTCGTCCTCGGCTGTGCACCAGTTTCCTGTGAGCTGACGCGATGCGGTTTTCACGGAACACGTTTGCCTCGATCCATCCCGATCTCCACTCGGGATTGGACGCTGTTTTATTGGGCGTACGGGTGTTTTATAGATCCCGATTTTCTCCGAATCCACTCGATCTTTCCCTTTTTTCCGTTTCCATCTGTTTTCTGGTTTTTTGTTTTTTTTTTTTTTTTGACCATCAGCACAGCTTCGCTATTTTTCGATCAACGATCGAATCTCGATCGTTTCTTCTTGAAAAGGCAGGTTTCGATAAAGGATACGATTGGCTGATTTTATCGTTCGATGTGCGTGTACGTCCGGAAACGACGATAAAGATACAAGGAGTTATCGAATCATTGGGAGCTTCCTTTGATGCATCCTCTAAATCGCGCCCACTCGATTCGTTTCAGAGAGCGAGATAAGTTTCAAAAGGTTTTCTCGATTGATTAGAGAGAGAGTCGATATTGGGAATGGTATATTTGATTTTAGAAATGATGACGTTACGATATTATTGAATAATATTATTGTTGTATATTGTTACGATAATATCAATAAATTGATATCTAATTTATATATGTATCCGGCTGTTCTTCGTGTTAAATTGTATTGGATGTTTGATGATGAAATCATAATAACATTAGAATTATTATTCAAAATATTATACGTGATACAAAATTAATTCAAAGATACGTAGTATAAAAATATCAAATATTTAAAAAAACAAAAACTATATCGTTATGAATCTCTGATACAACAGAAATAACTACCTTTCGACATCTCATAAAAAATTTACCACTCAATCTCGCACTTCACCAACACCTAAAATCGATAAGAAAAAAAGAAAAAAAGATATAAAACTTAGAGGCGAACCGTCATTATTCCACAATCACTGAAGAAAGAGGAGAGAGAGAGAGAAAGAGAAAAAAGTAAAACAACGAAAGATCGAAACTTGGACGATTCCTTTCCCAGACAATGACCCTACATCAATCTAATACCTCAATCGATTCGGTTTCCACAACACCGAACTTCAGAGTTCAGTTGTGCGCTAATGGAAAGTCCACGGCAGTACGGCCGAGTGGAGTAAGAAAATTGCCGGTTGCGGTTGATTTGTTCCACGTGTGTGTTTTTCGTAAGAGTGGCGCCAACGCTTGTGCAAGATGCACGAGCTCGAACCGGGGGTGTCCCCTGCCGTCCATTCCGAGCACCACGTGTTATAACTCGCCGTGGAACGTATGGGTCTGGCTCTCCCTCAGGACTGACGCACGGCCTCGAAACTTTTCTTCCCCCTTATGAAATTGTAACGCAGACACGGATTAGCATGGAGCCATTGTCTGGCCTTAGGGTGGAACGCGCACGTTGTTCGCGTGACGTGTCGCGGCTACGACACCATCGAATCGATCCGCGAGATGGACTCTAGCATCGAAGGTATATATATTTCCATTTACGTCATATGTAAAAGGTTTAAACAGTTTCGATCAAATCCTTCCTCGATAATTCTATTTCTACTTTGAAAGAGAAATTAATTAAATTCTATTTCCTGTAGAAATTAATTTCTACATTTCAACGTTATCCAAACAAATCGTCCCCGAGGAGCGATCAACGTCCCCAACGAAAACAAGACATCCACCCCTCATCTTCCAAACACCAATAATAAGACGTCCTACTTCAAATAGACGGGGAAACGGAAGCGGGAACTGAGAGGAGACGTCTTTGATCAATTTTCCCCGAGCAGGACGCATACTGGATCCTTCTTCCAAGACCGCGATCGCTATGCATGTATGCAAAATTGCGAAATCGCATCAGACCTTCTTATACACCCCCACGTTCCCTTTTCCCCCTTTTCTTTTTCCTTTTTTCTCGTTTCACCAGCACGGTAACGGCCCCCTTCCCTTGGTCGGCTAGCGCGAAACACCCCTGGGGGTTTTGTCACAGGGGGATGGGCCAGGTTCTGCGGCCTGGCCGAGCCTGCGCTAACGTTTTACGGCCACGTTACCACGCCACCACCGCGCGGGCAAAATCGAAATCCCATTCCCGTTAATTCTCCATGGAATCGAACTCTGCGGTGGCGACACCGGCCCCGCAATGGGATTTCATTGTAACCGGTGCCCGCCTGTTACAGCGCCTGGCCAACTTTCGCGAATTTTTCACGTTCACCCGATCCATGCCCTCGGCCAACCCTTCGGGATCGAGTTAGTTAACCCCCCTCCTTTTTACTTTCTCGTCCGAGTGTGGCGGCGAACCGTGCAAAGTAAGTTTTCGGATGGAGAGTTTCGATCTCCTCCTCCTCCTCCTCCTCCTCCGTTGTTTCGCTTCCTCCTTCGCCTCGGATCTAAGTTCGTAATGGCACAAGGGAACACGGAAGTTTCGCGGAACGGATGGACCAAAACCTCCACGGGACGGGGTAGTTTGCATTTATTAACGGGTAAAATTGAAATCGGAAATGGGAATTGGTGTAGAGCTATTCTATTGTTCGCTCGTTCTTACGTGGGGCTCGATATTGCTCGAGGAATATATATTTTTGTAATTGAACGTATCGCGCGAGGCGATGCTATGAGATGGGGAAGTTAATAAAAATTCGGGAGGATAAATGTATCTGTTATTCGCTCACGATGATTCGTGTTATTATTTCTCTATATCACGATTGAGAAATTGGATCAATTTGGGTCAAAATACTTAAAAAAAAATTGCAAAAAAGTTTGTATTATTGGATGAAAGTGAAATGGGTTTTTCGATGACATGGATCATTTCTTCGAACGAGTTTGAAGATGAAAAAAGGAAAGAGAAATAGCGTTAATGTTTGGTCACGGTGAACAAACCACATTCGCTGGGAATTCTCCATGGAGCTAAACTTTGCGGCAATGTCAACCTCCGCGATGGAATTTTATTGTTACCGGTAACAATTCACGTTCAACTTTAAACACATCACGTTCTGGTTAAAGCAAGGATCATCTTAAACATCGAGTTATCCATAACTTGTTTTTAATCGATAAATAATTCGTCATTAAAATATTTGTATCGTTAAATCGAGCTTACTCGGATCGTTCGAAGAGTCCGAATCTCTTGTATCTCAAAATTATTTTAAAATTCCGTATCAAGATCGTACAAATCGTCGTAAACTCGTTATGAAATACGAGGGTTTATCGATCACGGAGGATAAAGCGAGGGGAGGAAAATAATTTCGGTATGGCGTTATTCTTCCGCGCAATATCGCGCGAACACGCCACAATGGTGGCAAAGTGTCGGCCGGGTATCCAGACGACAAAGTGTGCAAAGGAACAAGAGGAGAAGAGCCGCAGTTATTGATGATAACTGAGAGCATGGAGCGTTATTAAATTTTGAGTGGATTGTAACCCCATAAATTGGAAAAACACCGACGAGAAAGAGAGGTGGAACGAAAAATTCTTCAAGATCGTAAAGGATTTTCGAATTCCTTGAAATTCATTGTCGCGCAAAAAAAGAAAGGGGGAAGAAGAGAAGAGAAGAGAAACTGGCTCCGATATCGAAGAAAAAAGAAAAGAGAAAGGAAAAACCGAAACGCAAAGAGGAAACGGAAATAAGGAGAGGAAAGGGGAGAAGAAAAATGAGGTAGAGGCGGAGGCGGAGGGGAGCGTTGGAGAAAACAATTTTCGAGATATCGGACTCGTAGCCTCGAGTAGTAGCTTTTCACGTATCTTTACCTTCCACAGTCCATTGAAATCGGCCATTGAATTCCACCACCGGATTCCTCCTCCTCCTCCGGGGGAGAGGAAAAGAAAAAGTCTCCTTTCTCGATACTGGTTTCCACGGGCACAAAGAACGGTGAAACGACGCTCCTCCTTCCTCTATAGGGGAGGAAACGACAATTCGAAAACGCAATTATTCGGCTAGAACGTATCGTTGCCCGTGCCACCTGTCGCGAAACCGAAAACCACCCCAAATAGAGAATCAGAAAAGAGAGAGAGGAGGGGGGAAGAAAGGAAGAAAGAAATAACGTTAAAGGATAGAAGAGAAAAAGAAAGGGAGAGAGAGGGAACCCTCCATTTTTCCCGTTCGCCTGCACGGCCAGATGTGACGATTGCGAGGACACGAAAAAATAATTTAAAAGCGGAGAACATCGGCCGATCACTGGACGGTATATACTAGGCGGAAAAAGGGTTCATCGCTCGAGTTTCGTTCTTTCGATGGAGCTGCGTGGCCATTGCCATCGCGGATCGTGTTTCCGGCACTGCCTTTTTTCTTTAATTATGATCGGCTGGCGGCCGGCCTGGTCCGCGAATGGTAAATTGAATCCACGTAAAACAGCCGCGTATCGTGTTTCTCGCGCCTGTCACACGCCGATGGTTCTTAATCCCAGCCCGCTTTGTGCGGGACGGGTTTGGAAATTGAAATTTTTCCAGGGGAAAATTGACGTGACGATTGGAACGGCGAGTGACGGGGGAAATATTGTTTTACAAGATGATTATGTTACGATGGATATATCGATCGTGGCTCGGGTGTATTTGTATTTCAATCCCGAAATGGCGGATAGAGATCTTTTCATCGGCTATAAAAGTTGTTTAACTTTTTTTCGGATACCCAACTTGGCACCTTTGATATATATGTATACACGTTCGATGAAATATCGATGAATTTTCCATTTTAGAAAATCGCGATGCTTGTATTACTGTAAGATTTAATTTAAAATCGTAGATAGAAGATGTAACGTTAACGATGCTTGCAAAGGAGCAGATAAATTATCCACGAAATCTTATTCATTTTTCCAAGAATAATTTTCAAATAATTTTTAAAATATCAAGAAGAACAGTGATACATCACGATGATAATACCGTTCACGAGATAACAATTCGACGCAACAATGGAACGAGACGCTCTTCCAAGATAATTCAATAACAGTAAACAGTCCAATATCAATAACAATCGAGATGAAACGTCGTTTTGTGAGAAATCTATTCTCGGATTTCCCATCCCTAGTCGAATCGAAAGTGAAACCGTTTGGTCGTTCGAGATAGACCCGATCCGAGTAGATGGACAAAAGGACAGGCGGAAACAGAGGAAGAGGTCGAGAAACGAGCGGAATGAGAGTTAATGGGAATCTCGATCGAGACGTTTCGACGACGGAAAGAAGGCAAAAAGACGCGCGAACGAGATTTCGGCCTTTCTAAAAACCATTGCACCCAGTGGCGCCATCTCGAGACTCGCGATCGGTTGGACAGGGTTAAAAAGCAATTTTCCTTCCCCCGGCCGACGGGATCGGACTGCAGGTGACCACGGTTACCTACCGCCTACCTCGGTTTCGACAAAGCAATTCCGATCCAATCTTCGTTGAACGGACCGACGATCGTGCTCGTGGAAAACGAGCGGCGAGGCTTGGCCGCCGCTCAACAGGAAGCGCACCTGAGCGCGCGAAAAATTGAACGAGATGCGAACGGTTCCAGCCGAACGAACGGCCGTGGACCCGATTTCAAAGCGTGTAAAGGAGATTGCGACTGTTTCATTGGTGCAATTATGCTGGTTTAGGGCGCATTATTGCATGCACTCTTCTTTATTCTTGGGCGGAGATGGGAAAATTTCAATTTCGTTAAATAGCAAGTTGGTTATTTGGAATTTATTAGTTTCAGCGAGGGAAATTTGTGAACTGGAGAAAATTTGGATTATTATGGATACGTATGGAATATGAAGATGGTAATTTCTATTTCAACAAGAGTTTATAATACAACCGCTTACGGTTAAAAAGATATTAAAAATCTTGTTTGTTTATTTACGATCTATGTCGAACACAAATACGATCCAACAACACTCAACCGAATCAACTTTGCCAAAGTATCAAAATTCCCCTAAAAAAAAATCCCTCTTCTCCCCAAACACACTAAACTTCCCTCTCATCGCACGTGATATCGGATATACAATGCAAAATCGAAAAAAAAAAAAAGAAAAAATCACGATCTCTCTGGAAAAATAAAAAAAAATTTTACAAAAATTTCATTCCATGACGTCCATTTTCCAAGCTGGCGTACATTAAACTGAATGTCGATTGTTTCGAACGTTTCGTTCGGAGACTCGCGTGTATTTATCCAACCGGAATGGAAGAAAAGAGTGGTGAAAGAGTGCGTGGAAAAATCGGGACACGCACCGTTCGTCTACAATGGATCGCTTAGAGGAGAGCGGAGTCGTCAGCTGTCGCGATGATGTAGGCGACGTTTCGACCGTTATGATTGACAGTTTTATGGGGAACACCGAAGAACGTTTTTCGGATTTACGAGCAGAACGAAGTTTTATCGTCGTACACGGGGGAGAGGAAGGGGTCAAGCGTTACACGACGTTTTTTTGATGCTAATCGAAGCGTGATGCCGCGTCAGAAGGTGGTTTCGGTACGCTTGTTCGTTGTTTGTTCGAATTAGGTAGAAATTTGATACAGGATGAATATTTTTTTAAAGAAAATAACGGAATTTTAAGTATGAATTCCAATAATGAACTTTTATCGAACGTTTGAAATAAAAATCTCTGTCTGATTCTTCTCCTCGAATAAAGTAGGAATCAAAAGATTTTTGTAATTATCGTTAAATTAATCGATAAATATAATCTTGATAAATATAAGAGATTCTAATCGAAACAGCTCTATTAGATTTGCAACAATATAAAGAGACGAATTATTAAAAAGTGTCTGAAAATACATATTCCAAAAGTATTAAAATTTATTCCTTCGAGGGGAGGCATGGTCGATTCGCGCAAAATGGCGCACGAAGAATGTTTCGAGTAAGATCCTACATGTAGATTCACTTTTATTGCGCCAACTTGAATTCGAGGCGGACGAAGGTTATAAATGTAAATTACTACTTTTGTTGCCAGCTGTGCGATCCCTGCGTGTATCCATCAGGAACAACAGGGGGTAAAATGATGAGCAGTACAAAGGGATGAAGAGTTTCGTGAAAACGAAGTTGATATCGTATTTGTTTTGAAAAATGGCGCTATTCTTTCTTTGATTGATTTTAAAAATCAATTAAATAGGATCGGTTACTTTCAATTTTTTATATCAGCATTATCAATCAATTGTATTTTTGAGATTCGTTATTTGAAAAATTTAAAGTAACGCGATATATGATAAAGTGATTATATGTTAATTATTTTTGTAAGATCATTTAATCTTCATTAATAATTGTGGTATTTAAGTATACCTTTTTGTCGAAGGGTATCATTTTCGTTCATAAGAAGAATTTTTTATAGGGATCTTTTCATTTTCATAGCTACTATAGATAATACTTGATCACTCTAAGAGTGTTTTAAAGTTTGCAACTTACTTCCTTCCATCATGAAACTTTTGAAACTGACTTTAAAAGTTATTAGACACTATGATCAGAAACTTTAATATCATATAAAATTCCAGAAATTGTCAATTATATTACCGGTAATAAACTATTCCAACGGAGGAGAGAGGATAATATTACAGTAAAAATGATCCATTTAAAAAATAATTCAACCATGAATGAATCATTTACCAATGTTATAAAAAGTAAGCAATCTTTGTGATCTATCTACTATCAAAATATGCATTAAAAATTAAATATTAATAATTTAATAAATTTAAAATTATCAATTAATATATTCACGAAATGAAAATTATGCAATGAAAATCGTAATTCATTGCATAAAAAATATGCAATGAAAATTCGTGTTCGTATAGGATAAATACATAGAGCAATTTATTTTCAACGAAAGATCTCTTTGTGGTGGTGAAATCTATCCTCAGAGTTTCAGCAGTTTTTCACGTTTTTAAATACAATTTCGCCTGAAAATATTTTTTTACAACAGAATAATAAAGAACGTTAAATTTGAACATTTTATACATTTAAAGTTTTGCTCTATTTCATACCATCATAAAGTTTATTTAATACGCATTTAAAAAACGATGAAAACCATTAAAACTTTAAATATTCATTTCGCCCTCTCAAAGTGAACAAAAATTTGCATACATAATCTCCCGTTATAATATTTTAAACAATGCTTTTAAAACTTTAATCTAATACAGATATTTTTATTGACAATTCTTTCATTCACTTTCATAATACCCTTCTTAATCAAATGTAACATTTTTTTCCAAGATTTTCCATATTGCAATATTAAAAATTCTTGTATCCTTTGAATAAAATTAATAATTCATCCTCAAATATATAAACGAAACGCAAAAACTTGTTTCAAAACAAACAGATATTATTAAAGATTCTAAGAAGAGCAGCTACAAATCAACACACATATACATATAATTACTCACCTCGCAGTTAGAATGACTGATGTTGCTCAAATTCAGCCTGAACACTTTGTCCCTGTAACAAAGAGAAAAGAAAAAAGAATGAAAATCGAACGTAAATACAAGAATTTAATTCGAAAGCCACTTATGTGGCATAAATTTTCATTCCACGAGTGAGGATACATTACACTTTACGCTCTACACTCTTATCTACACTCACGGTTATGTACGGGTTGTGCGGGGGCGTGTGCCACTTTGCTTACGGCGTTTTGCCCCATGGTGGAACGCCACGGAATTTCTACGAGCATCGAAAAAAGGGTGGAGGAACATCCTTCCCCCCCAACTCACCGATCCTTCTCCTCGTCTTACTCCCTCTCCAAGGACCCCTAACTTTCTTTCGTTCGTTTCCGTTCCATCGCTTGCTTTTTATTAGGATTTCCTCCTTTGAGGCACGATCCGGCTTGTTCGGAGGATATCGAAGGAAAAAAAAAGAAAAATACGCGTGCACGGCCGTGTAATAAAGAACGAAGGTAACGAGGGATTTCCTTGGCAACTTTTTCCCCTGTTCAGCGAATACGACTCGCCCCCTCGGCGAGATTGTGGAGTAGGGTTAGAAAGAGAGACAGAGAGAGAGAGAAGGAGAGAGAGAATCATTTCGTCGTTAGTTAGAATGTTTTGCTGATGGTATGCAACAGGCTGACGTCTGTTGAAATAGAGTGTCATAGAGTTTCGTTACTATGGATGGTTAATTATTTATTCCATTAATAATTGTGTCAATTTGTAGTAGTTTTATTTTTATCTTTAAATAACGAAACGAAATTGTTATTATATATTTCTGAAAAGCCACAATATTTATCTCCTTAGTTCTCTTCTCTTTTCAGATACTATTTGATAAATGATATTTTGCAAACTGAAGAAAGAAAAATATCAATGAAATAATGTATATTTATTTTCGTCCACAGTGCGAATTATGACATTTGTATTTCGTTCGAATTGATGAAGTAGCGGATAAATGACATTATTTTCCTCATTTCCCCTTATAGAAGGGAATAAAAATGTCACGATCTAGGATAATGACAATAAAAAAAAAAAAAAGAAAGAAAGAAACTCGTCGTCGATGATCTCACACTAACCTTTTCACATTTGTATGGGTGTGAACGATGTGTTCCTTTGAACGACTCATCGCCAGGGAATTTAGAACGATCGAAGAGCAAGCTGGTTCGATTACACAGAGCTCGTAGGCGTGTTTAATCTTCCACCACGTTTTCCTAAAGATCTTCTTCCTAAAGATCCTACGAATCATTCGAAACGAGGAAACTCTCAACCGGCTGACCCAGAAATTGAAAACACGGAAAAGCTTTGAATTTCCATGCTTCCTTTTCTCCATAACCACGATATTTCAGGGAAAAGGTTATCTCAGGAGATCGATAGTTTATCAATTTCAAAGACGAAATAATTGATAATGTAAATTGATCGATACGCTCGATCATCAAAAACGATTCCAATTTTGTTATTCAAAAATTAATATTTTTCTCATTTAAATAAAACTATATAACAAATCCTAGCAACAATCGAGGAATAAATAATTTTTTCGTCTCATATTAAAGCCATAATTCTTTTTTGAGATTAACTTGCATAAAATAACCTTACAATCGAAAAAGATACACTAAGAATATTTCATCGAAACCAACTAATCTTCACAAATGTTACACTTCGTCGAAAAGTCTCGATTCGAAACCAATACCTGTACTATTCCTGCTACATTTCCTGCTACATTTAATCGACCACGGTGAAAACAAAAGTGTTTTCGAATGGAATAGCGATGGCGGAAATCTATATTCACCCAGTTTCGAAACGTTTCGCAACATTAGCACTGGCATAACTTTATTCCAATAACCATTCATCATTGGGCTTCGATCGGAAAAGGAACGCGCGCATTCGAATGGAATGCGAGGCGAGGGGAGGGGAGGGAAAGGAAAATAAAAAAGAAAAAGGAGAAGAGAAAGGAAGAAAGGGAGAAGTAAGGGTGAGAAAGGCGAGTCGTCGGTTCACCCTTCGAGCTTTCCTTCCTCATTCATCCTGTGCACGCCGGCGTGAAAAAGTAAATAGCGACGTGGAAAAACAAATCCGCAGTTTGGAATCCCGGCCGCGTCGACTTCTTCCAGAATGGGGAGGAGAGGAAAGGAGAGGAGGAAGCTTCTCGAAGGGCTGAGGAGGAGTGGAGCAGGTGAATGGGAAAGGCGGGTCGTGAGCTCGTTGTACGTGCGAGCTCGAGGAAGGAAGGGTGGGAAAAAAATTTGTACGGGGAGCAATTTGCGGGGTTGATCGATGGCGGTGGGTGCGCGAGCGTGAAGTCATCGTGTTCTCGATTTAAAAAAAAAACCGCCCAGTCAGCTTCGAAATGCCGGACATCCACCGATCTCTTCCTCTCTCGAACAATTTCTAACTTTCCCTCCCTCTAAATTCGTCCGATTGCCGAGTTATTTTCAAGAATTTCGTAGTTGGATACGATCTTTTCGCTGGTTGAATTCTTTTTTTGGAGGGAAGGAGAAGGGGAAAGTTGTTATAGATTCATACGATTGAGTTGAATTGCACAGATGCGTACAATTAATACAATTAATTGAGATTGTTAAGAGAAATGTCAAGAGAATGTGATGGAAACATTGGTATGCATGAAATTTGTACGTCTATTTGTTGTAGGTAGCAAATATTTTCATAAGTTGTTGATTTTTAATTTTTCGAAACTGAATGGTTGGAAATAAATATCGAGAATTTTTAGAATAACGGAATAATAAAGAATTTTCTCTGGTTTTTAATGCTAAGCGAACGAAAATACGGTAGAAATGATAATTTTTAATTCGCTCGCCGCATTAGGCCGAAGCGATGGACGATAAAGGAATAAATATTTCAAGGTAGTTGGAACAGGAGGGGTAAGCAACTCGACAAACTTGGAAATCTGCTAGATAGTAAATCAGAAAAGCGTCGCTGTCTGACTTGGTGTTGCGCGTGATAGACAGCACCGAGCCACGATGCATTATCCGACGCGTCGAGATCCACTTCCCATCTTCTCCCTTAAATTTTCGATGGTGAAACGCGTGTCAAGAAAGAGGGATCGTTGCTATTAACACCGAAAATTCTGCCAAGAATAATAACGTATAATGGGTAGATTTTAATCATTTTTACGACACGAATCAGGGAAGTGTAATCGTATATCTTATGATGATGATCGTACATAGAAATGACACCAAGAATTAAGTTTTTAAGCTTTCGACGATATGTTATGTATTTTTTTTTTATATGGATTATACTTTGATAATTGTTTATTTTAATAATAAATTGAATACAAATTTAAGATTGAAGAAAGAGTTTTATTATAGAAAGGATAACAGTATGAAAATTTAAACGTAAGTTACAAGAATCTTTTAAATTTAAGAAAGAAAAAATTAAATGATAATATTTTTAGAAATGTTGCAATTTCAATTTCAGAATAAATCGTATTACGCTTCGAATCGATTGATTTCAAACAAAACTTATAAAATTGTCGTTAATTAAAGATGAAGCAAACTCTTTATTGAATTCCCCTCCATGACATTTTCCCTTTTTTTCTCCTTCCCTTTTCAAGTATACACATTGATTAATCTAATAACTTTTACTTGCTTAAAATAAGAAAGAAAAAAAGAACTTGGAATTCTCTGTTCATGACTTAAACGATCCAATATCCTTCGTAATAACTTAAAATCTATGGCGTATTAAAAGCCTCGAACTGAAAGAGTTTTATCTCACGCAATCTGTATATATACGAAAAATTTAATAAAACGAAAATCAAGTACGGAAATAAATTGATTCCGTTTCAAGTTATGAAGAATCGATAAATGTATCCATGACACGTGCGAATATTTTAAAATTTTTGTGAGTAAGTACAAAAAAGAATTTATTACAGAAGTATCATAGAAGATCCACGTTGTCTAATCAACAATGTGAAGTATCTGGAAGAAACGAAGAATATTTAATAGTTCATCAGAAACGATCATCCCTGACGTGCAACGATATATCGATTCAAATCGATTCGTAGGTGTATTACGATGTATCAATTGCTGAAACGCTCGACTCCGATCATGCATGAAATCTAATCACATCCGTCGGATTTCGATTGATTCACTAAATGCGTTTGCCGTGTTTCCAGAATCGCGCCGCGCCGTTGCCCGTTTAATTATGTAAAATATAGCAGCATCGCTTAACGTTATGTACTTCGACGACGAGAATTTTAAATCGATTAAAACGATTCTATTTATGCTCAGGTGTGCAAATATAATTAATTGTCATTTTTCTTATTAGAATTTTCATCTTCGTGATCAACTTATCCTTATAAAAAAATATATATACAATTAGTATAAATTGCAATTGAAAAATTTTTAGGAATAAAGTTTCCAAAGTATTATTTTGTTTATTGTGAAAATTGTTAAATCATTCCCCCGATGATTCTACACTATTTCGCGATAATAGACATTTTTAAAACGATCTAAGAGGATCAGAATAAATTTCCATTGTTTCAAATGTAAAATTAATTTCTACAATATTATCAAGTCTTACTTTCTATTAAGAGGTGTTCCTCGTGTACTTCTAACTCGATACACTAATAAGATATGTTGAATTAGAATAGACGAACCGTGACGAGCCGGGGTGAATTGGACTCTATTCGATGAACGAAGCGCAATGCATCTCATTATTCGAACGACAAAGGAGTTTCAAATTAGCTGTGCGAAACGGAGTTACGCGATCGTCTCACGAAGTTTTATGAACAGAATACTCGTATAAATATGTTCCTCGTTCTTAGCAATTTTTGATAATAAAATATATTTGCAACGCGTTATGCTGAATTTATAATATCGCTTGATAAATCAGAATTCCTCTCTCTTTGAACTTTAGATCCAGAAAATTAATCAACATCACTCTCTATCGATCATCTAATTTTTACGATTTCGATCTTCTAATAATGAAAATTTGCAATTATGGTAAAACGATTGTAAGCAAAATGATCTTTGAAGTGCATTAGCACCGCACCCAATGTAGAAATATCATTAGCTATCATTAACGTTTATCGTCAAGAAAAATGGAACTAATCGATATCATCTTTCCACGGCACTCCAATATCGATAGTAGAAGCACGCATATTCGCATAATTTCAACGCTATCCAATATCATCGTGTTGATGATATGCAAGAAGAACATTTAAATCTATCGCGAAATATATCTTAAAGGCGGGAAAAAGAAAATCAAAAACAAGAAATAATCAGAGACCTCGACTTTTTGCGTGTAATTAAACTCTGTTAAAAATATAATTTATATAACTTCTCATAATTTATAAATTTAAAATTTACTAACAATTCATCTTTATTTTATTAATAATAATCCAGTTAAATTTATATTTAGACTTTTGATTTATTTTATCTTTTGTACGATATGGTGATCCTTAGAAAAAATGTAAAATAAATAAAGGTGTAAAAATAAGTATTGTTATTGAAAAAAAATAAACATTGGTTCAGATTCAAGCAAGAAATAAAAAAAAAAGCAAGTGAAGAAAATCCCCAGATAATTTCCATAAAATCTCACGAAAAGTAGGTTAAGGATCCACAAGTTCTACAGGTTGCCAACACGAAAGTGATTCAAAGATTTCCGTGTCACGGCACCGTTCCGCGAAGATAAGATTCGAGTGTTTTGGATCGCGATATCCAAACCGATACTCGTCCATCTCTTCTTTTTTCTCTTCTCGGTTATCATAACTCGGCCAGAAGTCTGATAATTGGAAGCGTTCAATTAGCGTGCTTTAATTGTGGAGCGAACCTCAATGTAGACGTCGATTCTCCAACTACAATTAATGGGTATCACCTTTCTAATTAACGAGGAACGATGGCTCGAACATGATATCGATCCTGTGTCGACGATACAACCGGGCAAAAAGGGATTCATAAAGGACAAAGGGTGGGAGAAGAAACCACGATGGGATTAGAAACATGTAGCGGAGGACAACGATCCGAGCAATTTGAAGTCAATACACATTTTTCTTTTTTCATTTATCTTTTTCTTTTCTTTCCTTTCCTCTCTCTTTTTTTTTAAGCATTTTCAGCTTTATCCATTCTTCTTTGTTTATTCTTATTTTCCCTCCACATGCACGTATTACTAAAAAACTTGGATTAAAAAACTCGAGTATATATTATTCTAAAATTTTCATTATTTTTATTATTTATTAGAAGCAATGAACAATTATCAAGTTTGAAGAAAATTAAATAAATATTGGTTACTGGTTATATTATTTGCATAAAAAAGCGAAATGCTTGTGGTTCTTGCACTAGTAAGGAAAAATTTATTATCGTGGACAACCAGAAAGGGCCAGAAAGATCGAAGGCATTATCGAGCAATTTATTTTGACGTATTGATTTAACTCTATCACCCTTTAGCTCCATTATTCGGAGCGGAAATGTTTATCTCTTTTATTTTTCATTCCATCGACACGTTATGTTGCCTTGTGTTTTTACGAAATTTTGTTTTCCTTCTTCGTTTCGACCCTGAAAAGCTGATCACCTGTCATAATTCATGGAGAAAAAATTCTTCGATGGCGTCACAAAGAATTAATTGTTAGAATGATATATATATATAAAATCAATTTAAGATTTCCTTGTATATTCATTTTAATCTATCGATATAAATTAATTAATCACTTTATATTATATTAATCATTCACCTCAACATCAATAGAAACAATATTTTCTTAAATTCCAAACCGTGAAGAATTAAAAGATTCTTCAGATTCCTTCAGATCACGGTAAATCGAGTAAAAATACTCGCGATATTTAACAATAGAAGAATAATCAAAAAATGAATTTAACAACAATTTCACGACAATCTCAATTATATGAATTATAAAATAACGACCCATCGATCCAGCCCTTCGATCTATCCCCCGAAATCCAATTAACCAGCTGGCGGACGATTAACAGTATCGCTCGATCGAAACTGCGCTCAATTCACGTTTACAAAGCACGCTCTTGATTCGAATTCGCCAGGTAACGCGCCGCGTTTTATCCATGGCCTTTTAATTAAACTACTGCCTCCCTCCCCCCGGCAGGAGAGGGGGCGATCGAGCCTTCCGTCTGAAATCGAGAGTCACATCATCGAAACGGCGCGTTCTCGAGGATTATAGAGCTTAATCGTTTCGCATCATTGGAAAAGGAATGTCGGGATCGTTTTCCTTTTGCGCGAGAATTCTTATCGGAATTCGATATTGCGGAAGGGCGTTTGACTGCGTGTGCAGGTGGATATAGAAGAGAAACGGGGCCGTGGAACGTAGCCAGGAAACAGGGAAACGAATTCGAATAGAACCGTTTCGTTCCATCTTGCTCTCCCCTCGTTAGAAAATACAATTTATCGTAAGTAGCGTTTCTTTTTTTTTTATTCGTTTCTTCGTACTCTCGTTACGAAGAAATGAACGGAGGATTCGTTGTTTTAAGATTATATGACCTCTTATCCGATTTTCTCTCACCCTTATCCGATTCGTTCATACGATACGATGAATCGTAATTTTGTAATCCCCTTTCGCAATTCTGTGTGTGAAATTATTATTGCGCTCGTTTAGAGATGTTTGAATCTTTGAATTTATCGTGTTTGATCGTGGGTCATGCGTTAAATAAATAGCGTGTTATTTTTTATTACGAATTTTAAATATAAAGATCGTTTAAATAATAAGAAAAATTATGATAAAATAATAATAAAATTATAATATTATTTATTTATTCCTTTATTTTCTTCTTTCGTTAAATAAATGTAACCTTACGTATCTAATTTTTTATAATATAAAGTAGAATAGTTATATAGTTATCAGTATTCTGACAATATCATTCGCGTAAAGAAGGATTTATTGTGACATTAAATTTGATAATTCGTTCGTCAATGCGTTTTGGAATTCAATATCTACCAGTTGTCCCGGAATTACCTATTAGATTAGCATAATGCTATTTTATTGAGCATTGCCAGGATTAAACTTTCATTATCCGGACTGTTTAGCAAATGAACCACGCAAGTATCGATAAATACCTTAAATATAAACAAAATAAATTGTCTCTATCCCAACGTTTACAATTCGTATTTGTAATCCGAAACGTAACACGAATCCGATAAAATGGTTCTAATAATCATAAAATAGCAAATCCAAATCGAGAATCTTATCGATCTGTTATTGTAAAGTGAATGTCTGCCTGTTAATAAAAAAATAATAGGGTATATCATAATTATCGCATATAAAATAAATTTCAAATTATTTCTTAAAATAATTTGTCATTGATATAATTAATACAAAATAATGAATTAAAAGAAGAAATATTCTCACTAATTTTATGTAAAATATGAAAAAAACACAATCTAGGATATATTCTTGCTTTGTATGCTTTGATATCTTCACCCTTTACTTGCTATTGTAAGCTGGATAAATGTATTTTGCAATTTGTAAATTAAAAAACGAGTATTTTTCTCAAGTATTGATCTATTGCTCTTGCTTCATGCAACTTTCTATATGCATA
The DNA here is from genome assembly GCF_029169275.1 of Apis cerana. NCBI lineage: Eukaryota > Metazoa > Arthropoda > Insecta > Hymenoptera > Apidae > Apis > Apis cerana. The sequence continues at coordinate 5,982,185 of NC_083857.1, forward strand.
TGTATATTTATTTATATTTTTGATCACTTAAAACTTTTTCTTTAATACATCTTTTTTAAAATTAAAGCAATAAAATCATTTTTAATATGTAATTCCAAATATAATCCAGTATATTTATGCACATATATTTCATATTTTTATGAATATAAATGTAATAAGCGGATTTATACATTTATAGAAAATTTAAATGTACAAAATGTACATATCAAAAAATACAAAATATTTTCCATCAAATTCCATTTCTCTAACTATATTCATAAAACTCTTAATCTCTGCATAAATATTCTAATAATTAAAAAAAAAAAAAAATCGCAGAGTAGAGATTTTATTCAATTTTACTTTGGATATTTTTATTTCGTATTTTTAATATATATCCATTATTTCCTTCAGTATGTACAAGTAAAAGTATAGCTTACAGATACATAAATATATCCACAATCTGGAAATGACTACAATGTTTCATCCAATTGTCAGAACACAATTCACAGATATAATTTTTTCTGTCACGATAAATACGTTACACAATTCCTTACACTGTCGTCTCGTACGAAACACTCTCCTTCTCTCTCTCTTTCTCTCTCCTGTACCCAGAAACATCTCTCAGACGTTGCCCTCGTGGCCCTCTCCATTACCGGAGCCGCGTAGCATTTTGCTGGCATTTACCAAATTAAGAAGGGAGGCGCACAAAAGAAAACGTGAGTGAATAGCCGACAGGATAGTAAAGCAGGGGGGAAGAAAAGGTTGGAACCGAATCAAGAAATAATACTTGCGTAGTAATGATGCAACGTTCCCTGTCAAAACTTCTCTATCCACTGCCGAGAAAACAACCCTCTGCTCCACCCTCTCCACGATGACCTTCATTGTAAAGGAGAAACGACAGCTCACTACAAGAATATTAGATTACCACCCTAATGGGAGGGGATAATGCAAGACATTTTTATTTTGCTATTTAAATTGGCGACGAGGAAAGAGATTATGGCTGAACCAATAATAGATTTTTTTTCAAACACGTAATTTTATAACGATATCGTTTTAATATTTTCTTTTTTATTTCTTTAATCAAAATGATATAATAAGAATACTAGTTTAATTGAACAATGGTAACAGAGAGTGAAGATTAATATACAACGATATTTGATTAATGATATGATATAATGCTCATAAACCTCGAAGGATTAATCAAATAATGAAATCTCGTTGAATTAATCAATAGATGTATTAAGAGGTATCGTTCGAAGAAACAATATCTCGATTACACGTTTTTTTTTTTCATTCTCTCGATTGTCAGGATTAATCGAGAGCGTTCTTTAAAAAATTCCAAAGGAATTTAATTCGCTCCTTCGTCTCTCGTCCCATCGTTTCTATCGTGCCCCGAAGGTTTCAGTAAATTACCTTTCTGCAAATTGAAACGTTTAGCAAACGAAACCTGGTCATCCCCTTCGTGTACAGAGGAACGATTCGGTACATAAACGTGGATGTATATATATATATGTATATATGTATCATTTCAGTGCTCGAGCTAAGAGTGCATGCAAATATAACTGGTCTGATTAGCAGTACACGTGGGTGGAACTTATGCAAATATATCGTAGCAATGATACACGAAAGAAATAATTGATTAATATTTGTTTAAACAGAAATGTCTTTTCGATCGATCGAATTTTTGACGTGTTAATTAAATAATAGTAATAAGAGAAATTACGTTAGTGATGATAAAAATGTAAAAAATCGATTTATCCAATCCTTCGGATTTCACAATGAGAAATTAGAATTAATCTATATCTGTTTCTCGTTTATTATTCATTCTTTCAGTCTTTAAAAAAATCAATTTTATTCTTACTTTATTCTCATATCTTTCTTTATAAGATCCTTATAATTATTATTCCTTATTATAATTAATTCAAAAGATTTCATGATATTAATTTTTATAATTCACTAATACAACTTTTTTTTATCTCTTCATTTCAGTTAATCTTTTAATGGGAATAATATTACTAATTAATTAAAATGGAACACGTTCGTTCCGTAAAATTTTACAAAAAAAAACTCACACAGAAAAACCAAAAATTTGAAATATCTCGCCACTAATACCAAAAAAAAAAAAAATACGTACATATACACAAAAAAGACGGGCGCAATACGGGGACACGTATTTCATCCAGACAAAAATTTTTACACGATCGCAAACAACAGCCTACTTTTTCCTACCGAAAACGAGCAAACTTTGGATGAAAATAATCTAAAACAGGACACAGCCCACCCCTTCTATTATTCCTAACTCACACAGAGACAGTTGGAGCTCACGAAACATTTCACGCGTGACCCAGTTACCCCCTCGAACGTAACGTTACTTTTCATTTCAATCCAGGGATAAATAACGACGAAATTGCGCGTCGTTCCGTCCATACGTTTCCATATAGGGCCACGAATAAAAATCGATCCGATGAAATAAGAAATAAATACACGTGCAAAAGGAAATACACGAAATAGGGCGATGGTACGGAATGATAATTCGTCTGCAATCAGCGGGGACGATAATTATCATCGCGAATCTCTGTGTAATACACAGAGTGTATTTCAAAACACGGATTATCCGATCGTTCGACGTCACACCGAGAAATTTAATCAATCGACACCCTTCCACCGACCCCTCTCCCTTTCTCTCTCTCTCTCTTTCTCGCCGCGCACCGTGTAGAATTTTAATCACGAGAATCATAAAAATCCGTTTCGTGGCACGTACACACTTCGTTCCACGAGTTCCGCTTCCGCCCCCGCTTTGATGAAGCGCAACTTTTTATCGCGAGGATTTTCATCGTGCGACATTTTATTATATGAGAGAAGTGGAGGGAGAGAGAGAGAGAGAGAAAAGGGAAGAAAACGACGAATAAGAAGGAATGATACTTACATCGCGCCCACGTATAGAGCGTCCCTCTTGCTGTCCAGGTACAGGGTCCTGTAATACAGCATCCCGCAGCTGAACTCCCTCACGTGTTCTGCAAGCAAATGTAAACAAAAGGATTAAACGAAGAACGAGGAGGGGGAGGAATTCATTTCTCTTCCTGGTAGCTTGACGTGGATCGTTAGATTTTCATTATGACTTTTATAATAACGGGTGGGGCCGTTTTGCGGTTGAGGGAACAAGGGGTTCGTTTCTCTGGCAAAACCAACAGGCGACTTATATCGCCGTCGTAAAACTCGTTAGAATTACGGGACACGTAACAACGATGGGTGACGTTTCATCGGTCGGGTGCCGTTTTTATTACAGGGATCGTGTGAGCATCGACGTTCGAATGGATCTCATTGGCCGGGAGATATTACCTTCATTAGGATTATTGATCGATGATATTATCACATCAGGGAGATTATTATTTAATCTCAAAATTCGTATGTTTTAGTGATGGATCGAGAAACTTCTTTTATTGGTAAGGTTCTTGGTTGAGATATTTTCTTGGTGATGCTTCCTACGTTTATGTTTCAGAAAATATATAATGTTTTTACGATTTCTAAGGTATTTTTCTTTGTCTCGAAATAATTAAATTTTAAACTTTCGAAAAGCATGGAAGACAAGTATCGCAAAACGCGTTAATAATTAAAAAATGTTAAATATATATCCCCTTTCTTAAATAAATAAATAAAACTATTCGAAGAGGGAGCATCGCATTTTGATTTATAACAGCAAGAACCGAGAGATATTTATTCTTTTCTTACTTCAAAGAGCAATGTTACGAGACACTCGGCTCGCCCATTCCGTGATCGTAAAATCAAGACAGCATTAATTCACGAGCGGTGCAGTGTTCACCGCGCAGTGAAACTAAAAATTTCACAGGAATCCAAAAGCGAACAGCTGGAGAAGAAATCGTTTCGACCGTAAATACATCTGGGTTCAATATTTAAATACGCGTATAAATATTGAACTAATCTCGAGCGATGTAAATACATCGCGAAGAGGGGAAAAAAAATGTCTCCTTTCTTGAAACCAAGAATAGATCCCGAGACGAATAATAAATCGTGGAGAATCGCAGCCACGATTCAACCACGCGGAAAGCTTCGAATTATACGATGCTGAAAAATTGGATTCATCACTTTCCTCTCCCTCTTCTTTTTATAAAGAAAAATACCTGTAAGATTGGGCGGGAGTGCACGGCCATTTTTCACAACATTAAGTCAAGCCGGCAATCATTTAGGAGCTGCGCGCAGCGCACGATTCCAAGAGGAGGAGGGGAAATAGAAGTCGTTCGCGCCATCCTCTCCTTCTTCTCGACACCCTTTTCAACCCTCTATCTCGTAGCCAGACACTGATCTGCTTAACATATGAAAGAGAGCCGCCCTTTCCTAAATATACTCGTTCTCCACTCTAGACTAACAGAGAGCGAACAATACTATATTTTATGCGGTATCAGAAGGGGGCTGACGTCGAGCGAAAGGGGTCCAACTGTCGTTGTTGTGCACCGCGCGGCTTCTCATCTTTCTTCCGCCTGTTTGCATCGCTCTCCCGCCCTTTATCTATCTCCCTCGACGAAATACTGGCGTAACGACGCAGGCCCCCGATTAATACGAGGCTAACTCGAATCGATGTCCCATTGCTGGTCACAACGGTAACAATGGCACTTTTAATACCAGAGTAATAGGTCGCGTTATCGCGTGTCCACCACTTGCTCGATTACGATTTTTAATTCGAATCGTGAACATTCGGTTGTCACGGGGATTTGAGAGTGAATATATTGGAAATTGTACGGTTTGAAATGTTTTCATATTCGGATGATGGTTGTGTATCGATCGTATTATGAACGTAGAATTAAATCGATGAATAGAAAATTTCTCTAATTATTAATATTCTTACCTCCAATTAAAATTCATCGATCTAATTTATCACATCACATCAAGAATCGATGCTAGATAGTCCATGCGTAACAATAACAGTGATAAAATAAATAACCGCCCCTATAAAATTCTGCAAAAAAAAAAAAAAAGAACGATTCGAATCATTCGATGCAACGTTATTTGCAGTCTACGTTCGAAACGCAACATTCGAGCCAGCCCAGTTCGTTAGATCGGGAAGCGGATAAACCGCGTGGCCCAGGAGCAGACTGTCCCCCAGGGAAGACTGAAAATTTATATTCCCTCGCAAATACGGCGGTTCGTTTTTCCGGCTCGTCAGCGCGGCCCGGCGCGTTCGTCGCGCGCATTATTCTGATTTTATTGCCGCAATAAAATCGTATCGCCTCGCCCGTGTACGGAAGATGATGGCTGCACCTGCACCTCGTTCGATCAGTTGACATAACTGGCCGAGTTCGTTCGGGTGCTTACTATTTTCGGCGCGACCGTAAAATTCGTATAATCGGTGATCTTCTGCGGTGGGTCGGCAAAACTTTTCGTCGAGTTTGTCGAAGTTTCAGGTACGTGTCGTGGGTAATTGCGGTTCACTCGGAACGTGCATCGCTGTGGAAAATTAATTTTGCTCGCGCCGTGGACGGATAAGGAGAGGAGTCACGGCGGAGGACATCTATTTCCGTTCTCTCGTTCAGAAACTTTATGGACTTTATGGTCGAATGGAAAGCAGCAGAAAAATCCGAGTATTTCGTGTATTTCATTGTGATTGTGAGAGTATTGGGTGGAAATATTTGAACATATTTCAAGTCAAGGAACGTGTAAGTTATTTTTGTAATATTGGCCTCTTCGTTATTATTGTAATTTTAATACTTTCATAATGGTTTTTATGTATACAAATTTTATTTCGTAGATCATATAGTTTTTATTAAACAGTTTCTATGCTTCTCTGAAATTCACTTAACACTTTATGAAATTATTTTGAAAGTTAAAGTTATTTGTATCGATTAAATATAATCTATAATGTATGATATATGTGATGGGAAATAATATTTATTGTTCGAGAATAAAATATTCTTTTCAAAAAATTGCATTATTTTGTTAAAATCGACAATTTATATTTGTAGATGATCTCTTAGAGGTTAAATATGATCTATTCGTCGAAATAATTTAATTTTGTTAATCACGTGTCTCTTTCTCTCTCTTGAATCTTTCGTTGTTTGCGTATTTATCGAGACAATAATGCATTAAAGCGACAAATCGTTAAATCACTAATTGCCAAATATTTGCGAACGCCTTTGGTTGTTGAAATTTCTATGACTATTTAGTAGGTTAATTCACTGAATATCTCTAATCATGCAATTATAATCCAAATTCAAAGCTTTAATGATTCTGCTGTTCATTGTATACAAGTACAGTGTACAAATTGAAACAAAGCTATATTATATAGATATAGTGACAATTCAGAGAAAAATTAAAGAGAAAAAGAAAAAAAGGAAGAAAAATATCGTTCTAACTAATTGGCACCGTAAAATATAAAATGAATTTTAAAAATTCGTGGAAAATATTATTTCAAATAATTGAAATCAAAACGAGAAACTAAAATAAATGTTTGAAATTTTACCGTTTTATCTATAAAAATTATGAATTTATGAAAAAAATGAAATGAAAAATAATTCCAATCATAAAAGTCATAATTTTATAATTTAATTAGATGCAATTTTTAATTTCTGATGAAATTGTTAGAAAAAATTCAAACTTATTAAATAAGAAATTACAAATATCTTTCTTATAGGAAGAAAGCTAATAAGAATTAAAAAAAAAAAATTATTTTATTTCGACATTAAACGTAAAAATTGAATTAACCAAATATTTAATTACCCTTCTTCAAAAAATATCTTAACTAACTTTAACTGTCCACAGCTGTTGATTTATTCCTAATAAAAACCATCACTCGAGAATATAAACCGAAGTTATTAAAATATTCGCTTGCTACTTTCTCTTTCCTTTCATTGGTTCCATGCTATTTTAAGATACCAACCATCCCATTATATTTTCCAATAAACGTTCATCTTCCATAAAAGAGCAAAAATCATGAACGACAAGGGTAATTCTTTTCCTCCTCGTTTTAAATTCTCATTAATTTAATTCTCCAAGTTGCAGTTGACGATATAACCTTTTTAACCTCCTCCCAAAAAAATAACGACCAACCGTCTATACCACCACTACCTGCACAATTCCCCATTAAAAACACCGTGGACGCGATTATTTACTGTAAATTGCCTTCGAACCAGTCGAAAAAGTGCCTTTAGATATCGCGCCCAGGATAACATCGTCCCTCCTCCTGGGTTGTTAACGCGTGGAGATAACGCTAAACGAGGCCGGGGACCGGAAGCTATCCATTTGAATTCGGTGGTTCCGGCACCGGGTTAATTCGCTTAAGCTGTATTTCTCAATTAACCGAGTCGATGCCGAGTCTTCCATCCCCTACGCTTCTCTCCTCGTGTTCATTCAACCGACTCGAAAGAAAGGCTGCTCGTGTTAACCACGACAAACGAGATGGTATCGCTGGAACAATTCATCCCTCCTCGACCTCGAAACGTCGACTCGTGTAATTTTTTATCATTACTCGATCCGTTTGGACGTTCGTTACGTCCGTTGCGTACAAGAGTTCGCGTGGAGAGGGATGATAGATGCTTCTAACGAATTGTTTCCCGACGCAATGTTCCTCAACAACTACCCTCGACGGGAAAATTTTACGAGAGGTTTTATCACAAGAAATATTTATTACCGTTTGCGTTGTTAATGTTAATTAGGAATACGTGATATTTTATTATCGAATTTATTGTTCGATTTGCCATCCTTTTCGAGAAAAGTCTCTTTACTCGACGATATCTTCTTTGTACGGTTCTAATATTAATACGCTAAAATACTATTAAAATTTTCCACGATAAATTCTTCAGATTTTTGAAAAAGTTCAAAATAGTCGGGATTTATTCGAACGAAAATTTAACCGGTTGAAAAAGAAAGAAGGGGAAGGGAAAAAAAAGAAGAAGAGCGTCGAATGCAGAAGCATTCATATCCGAATGATTTCGCGCGTCAAAAAGATGGAAACTATTAAAGTCACTCGGACGTGGGGAAAAAAATTGTTTCATCGATTCATCTCTCTCTTTTCTCATCGTTAACAATACAAAAGAAAGGAAAAAAAAAGAAAAAAAGAGAGAGAGAGAGGAGTCCACGCGTGTGCGAAATTTAAACGAAAAATTAAAAAGAAAAATTGGTGCCCAGGCTGTCTGAATTCCTTTCGAAGCTTTATTTTGGTACAGACTGGTCAGACGGAACAGAGAAATCCAAGTATGAACAATCAATATCCGCGAAAGGATGGGGGGATAAGCTTTTTTTTCCATCCCCACCATTTCTCTTCAATTTCAAAAAACTCGATCCTCATGAGACGTCATCGCGCATATTTTACTTAACAATATTCAATGCGTTCGATATTGTGTGATTTGCTCGAATATCTCGAAAAAAAGATTTCAAACAATGATTTTGTTTAACGTAAAGAAATGTATATTACGAGTAATATTTTATAAATTTTAATTTTTTGAACGGAACTGCATAACTTTTATCGTATCTCGTTATTTTCTATAAAATTGCTTGTCGATCGAGAAATCTTTAGTTTGGAAGAGTTTCTATTGTAACTTTTATAAAATTTAAACTGCATAAAAGACAAGAAACACGCGATATTCCATTGTTTATGCTTTTTTTTTTCACAGATATTTGAGCGAGTCATAATAAACAGTATATATTTTCAATACAGTAGCACATGAGCACAATCGGAACAGTTTATAAATAGAGACTGATCATTGCTTGTTATCGTACAGAAATTCGAGTATTTCCTGCTTTAATTAAGAAAATCTCGGTCCTGCTTTCGATTCGAACGATTTTTCTTTATTTACAAACGAGAGAGAATTCTGTATCGAATTGTTTTCTTTTTTTTTTTTTTTTTTATCAATTCATAGTATAGATTTTATTATCGATACACACGTATTTTGATTTGTTATTCTCACAGCACTTTGATTGAAAATGGGGCATCGATAAGGAATAATCAATCACCTATATATTGCGGTTTCGTTGGTATAATTACTTAAATTTGTATTAATTATTCCATGTGGAATATTGTGCTTTCCAATCAATATGTTTTTGTTTATGAAAATAATATCAAATAAATATTTAATAAATTAAATATTGCTCTTACATATTTTTATACTTATTTAGTGATCTTTTTAAGAAACATTTTAATAATTAATAAATTATAACAATATATCAGTATACAAACTTAGTTAAAATGATCATTAATTCTTAATATATAAATTTATAGACACAGGAGATAAAATTATTGCACAACTGTCTTGAATTCTGCTTCATTTTTTTACGAATTATCCTATTCCATTCACTTCCAATTTCCTCGTATCCCATCTTTACATTTTTAAACTCAAATATAAATGAATGTGAAACAACGGGAGAAAAAATTTAGAATCGTTAAAGAATAAAACAAATCGAGCTTACGAAACAGTTTGAAGATCGTTGAAAAAAAAAAAAAAACAAAAAAAAACGCTTGATCCACTTTCGAAAACATTTTTCGAAGGAGAAAAATTATCAGCGTTTCGTGGAAAAAAGTTGTTAACGGGTGGAACGCGATCATGCGTTCGAAACGAAGTTACCACGATTTCACAGGGTGAATCTGGGTCATGCTCTTCCTTACGCGGCAGACCACGATATCGCGTTTAATTCCCGGAAGCGTCTATAAATTTCCCTCTGCACAATCTGCTGTTGCGCGCGACGCGCGCGCATTCTGGCGGCCGAAACGATTTCCGGAAAGCTTTCCTCGTGAATGATGGAAGCGAGATTGAATCTGGCAGAATTGTGGATTTTTTTTCTTTTCTGTTTTGAATGTATATCTGTACACATTTTAAATATATTAGACGCGGGGAAATTAACTCGTTTTTTAGAATTTTATTTACGAATCGGATTACGTTTAAATTTGTCCATCGTTAAGTCGTTCAAAACTTGTGAACATCGAGGATGTTTCTTTAAAATGCTGTAACAACAAACTTTCATTTTATTAAAATTTTCAATAGTTAATTATAATACTCATATCTATTTTTTATCCAATAAAAAAAAATTGAACAATAAAATTATTCAAAGTCATTATCATAGACAAGGATACATTAAAAGAGGAAATTTAAAATATCTTATCGTTCATTGAAATGTGTTACAATATTTTTAAAAAAATTGTCACTTTCGAGTATTTCTAAATGAAATATAAAATATAAATAATTATATTATATATATATGTATAATAAACAATTCTTCTTTTCCTACTTTAAAATTTTAGTTTTGTCAGGCGCATATGTATAGGCGCGGTATTAGAATAAAGGTACGATAAATCAGGAAAAAGTGAATGTGGAATTATACGTAATTCGTGAAACAATGTCGCATACCGAATTGAATTCGATGAAACGAGGGGTTGGTGATGATAAAAAAAGATAGTCTCGAGGGGTAGGTGAACCGAAGATTTTCATAAGTTTCATTTCTCCATCTAGAAACGTCGCGACGTTTCGGAACGCCTCATTTCTTCGCGAACCGTTTTGGAATAAACGTCCCCCGGGGAGTGCTTCGAATTTAATAAATCGATTCTCGTAGCCCTCGAGTTATGGTCCGCATGATATTAAAATCGGTGGGGCGATACTTCCGTTAATAACCACTGCGGCCAGAAGCCAATGGAGAACGATTTATTTCCTTAATCCGCGTAGAAATAACTCTCTCCATCGTTCAAACGTAATTAGCTTCTGTTACCACGATCGATATCGAATTATACTGTTACGAATTTGAAAATAATGCGGTTGTCTCGTGACTGAAAAATTCTAATTTAAATGAAAAGAAAGTCTCAGAGAGATCTCGATTAAGATCATTTAGCGATTACAATATTAATTTAATTAATAATATTAGATGAGGTTTAATTTGGATTTTATTACCATATTTATTGCGAAAGAAAATTGATTAGTGGTTTGTAATTTGTAATTTGTGACATTTAATGATATTAATTAAAGATTGAATTAATAATATTACCTCGTTTATACAAGAAAGTTCAAGAAAAGGATCAATTCTTAATAGTAATTTTTTTACACGATGTCTTTTATTTTTTTTACTAGTAAGACTCATAACTTGTTAAATTGAAGAATATTAGAGTAAAAAAGAATTTCAAATCAAAAAAACATACGCATGTGTTATTATTGTGATATTACTTTTCCAAAATCACCCCTGTTATTCATAAAACATTAAATCCTCTCCAACGGAATTTTAAAAAAATCTACCGCCAAAAAAAGTCGAACATATTCCCCATGATATAACCCATATTTCTCCTCGTGCTCACATTTTCCCACTGTTATAGCCACACTAACAATCATCCACTCGTTTTCACCGCGTAACCATCAAATTCCTCGACTTATACACTCCGCCAACGATATATTATTATTTCACGTTTATTCCGCTTTATTACGTTGCTTCGCCTCGAATTTCGCGGAGAAAAATTGAAACTAATGCACCTTTAAAAGCGGGCGCACATGGAAACCATGGCCTTTCACGCATGCTCGCTAGATCCCCGTCATAGAGATGCGAATGTCTGGGATACCAGAGCCCCTCTCACGTACATTATTGCTCAAAAGTATTCGAATACTCCCTTATTCTATACGAAATGTAATTTGAATTTTATATAAAAAAAAGGAGGACAATAATTTTCTTTTTTTACAATTGTTAATATTATTTATATAAAAATATCACATAAAAATTTAATCTAATTTCACAAGATGGAAGCTTTTGTGCACGAGAAAACGTGTAGAGGAATTTTTACTGTACAATAAAAAAATTGTATTTAATTACTATAATAAAAATGCATTTAGAAACGCGTATTTAATTAAATTTAATATTGGTAAATGAATAAATTGGTAATTTAAATAAATAATTTAATAAATTTTAATATAAAACTTCATCCTTAAAAAACGATTCTTTTTATATAAAAATTCTTTTTATTATTTTCTATTGAATATCGTTATATAGTTAGATATTGGATAAGTAAATGTTATATCGAAATTTTGTAAATATACTTTTGTACAATAACGTACGCGCGCGCTCCATCGTCCGTGTTTATATACACGACGCCTTATCGGCACGGAGACAGATCGCGTGTGGCGTGCGGCGAGAACGGTCGCGACGCGAAATTTCTCTCGTTCGGCACTTTGACGAGCAAAATTCGCGTGCGATTCAATACCTTTGGATATTCGATCGATATTTTCGGTGAATTAACGAACGATGGAACGGCACGACGCGTTATTTAGCCGCTGCTCTTGGTAAATGAACGTTTATTCGATTTTTTATCGTACGTGTCGATTTTGTACGCGTGGTTTAAAAATACAAAATATATTTGGAAATTACCAAGGCACGTGTAACGCTATATTTAGGTAAAATGGAATACTTTTTCCCTTATTATAGTGGAAAATTTGAATAATGGAAAGTGATTGAGATTATGGAGTGGATATCGTAAATGTTGTAGCTTCGGTTCAATGTAACGTATAAATCGATAGCATATAGCACAAATATCCGTTCTTTTTTATATGAAATTTGAATTATTCATTTCTTCGTACTGTATAAAAATTACACTCGTATCTGTCTACTTTATAAATTTGTTAAACACAAATATTGATATTTCCAAATTAATCGTAATAGATTTTAAACCCTTCTTAAAAATATCAAAAATGAATGTGCTAAAAGCTATCGATATTCATTGAATAATTAACATTATCCATTTTGAGATTATACCGGAAATTATCATTCTTTTTTTATATATTAAATACTACGCGCATCTAGTTTCATCATACGCTACGTACATACGAGCTCCACATTCATAATTAATTCCTCGACACATACACCATTAAATTCCATTAAATTCACTTTTAAAATGCAAAATTACTCTTTTCCATCGAGACCTCCTCGAATATATACCGACGAATGTATAATCGAATGCATTATCCTAAATATAAAGAAATATAATCTGATTACAATGTTTTAAATTGTAATAATTCATCGAGCGTGCCAATTGTTACGAAATAACGAACGACTTGATCATTCGTTGGCATCGAATCCACAAGAAGGAAAGTAAAAATAACATCGTAATAGAATATAAATCTCAAGATTCGTTACGGTTACACGATTACACACATCGCTTATTGTGTTGGACCCACTCGACGGCCTTTATCACCGCCATCTTATCGAGGAGTAACCGGATTTCGCGACACGTGCGTCAAGAATAACCTAACCCCATTCGAGCACCCTTCCCATTCGTCTTTCTTCAAAATTCGAGACCATAACGAACTACAGTCGCGATTGAATAAAGTTAGGCGCCCTAACCCGATCCCATAATGCCAGATTAGGTATGCGATCGTTTTTTCTTTTCCTCCTTTCTTTCTCCTTCTTTCTCGTTCGCCTGGCTTCGTTCCAGCCGGCATATGGCCACCGAAGATTACGAGGGTACCGCCGCCGTGTCCAATTTCCAACGTTATTATTATTTTAATCCCCAGAGTTCGGCAAGGTGTCTCCGTCCGATATATCTCGATATAAAAATATTATTCGAATGTACGTGTATGTAAAAATAATACTTTGAATTTTTCCAGATCAAACAAGGAATAACTTTGCGTGTTTGCGTTTGAAAAAACGATGGAAAACAAGGGAGGAACGGGTGTTAACCCGTGTTTCATTCATGCTCGTTAATAAACCAACCAATCTGGTATTATGTGTCGATGAATGATTGAAAGGTATATATTGAATTTTTTCTTGTGTATATCGGAAAAACGAACAATGGAACGTCCATCGTTGAATAATTTTATATTCGATTGTATTAGAAGGGAAATAATAAATCGTGGGTGATATTTGCTTGATTGTTGTTTAATCTTTAGTTTCTTAGCTCAATGAAATTGAGAGATTTTAAAAATATTACATTTTTACGATAACTTGGATCTATACTAATACTATTTTTTTGCTTCTTTCAGTCTTAATATTTATACGACGAGCAACGTTACTCAACTTGAAAGTACTCTTGCAATACTATTTGCAATCAGTCGCTCAGACGAATGGCCTCGTTCTTAATTCATTTTATCCGTATTTTGATAATAAATAATACAGCACGACGGAACGAGAAGAGGCAAATAAGAAAATAGGAAATAAGAATAAATTGCTCGAAAAGTTGAATGAATAATTCCAAGTTGTTTAATCCACGATACACGTATTGCAATTTCCTCTTGTTGTAAAAAAAAACTCGCACGAAATTTCGATCTATCTTTAATTTTATTCCTCTTGGAAAATGACGAGCAAGGATAGATGAGGCGCGGGTAGTTTGCGCCAAGTTCAAATTAACTGAAATCGGATGGATCGCAGGAGAACGATAAAAGATAAGGAGGAGGGGGAGAGCGGAGAAGTTCGGGCCTTCCGGTTATCTCGATCGTTCGCGTCTGAGTTTGCAAACGTTCACGGCACTGCGACACTTCCTTCTGCAACGTGTGTTCGAGATCGTATCGGTGTAAATTATTCCGACGGTCGACGGTTGGAAAAGGATCGATTGAAAGTTTCTTAAGCGAGAAACGTGGATTTTCCCTGGAAATTTCACGCCTGATTCCGATCGAATTCACTTCGAGCATAATTATTGGAATTTAAGTATGGTGCGTTATAAGAATATTTTTTTAAAAAAAGTTTCTTCGTAAATTTAGAAATCCAATTGAGAATTTATATAACATCGTATGGTAAGTATGAAAATTACCATAGTTTTCATATTTCCAATTTTTAATCAATGGCGTTCGTTTCTTTCGTCAGAGGAAAAAATTGTAAGCAATTATATGGATACTATTATTACGTACCTTTTATTATTTCGATATAGTATCTTAAAGTTTGAAAGTTTGCCCCTTAAAAGTTTGACGAAGAAATAATATCCATAAAATTCTATAAAATTCATTTCTTTTAAAAATTCCAAATAAATTCATTCCACCAATATTCCTACAATTGTACCATATATATTGCTTCGATGTAAATATTAAACTAAGTTAAATTCACCAAATTTCCATCACTCCCGATAATTAATTCTTCCAACGATCCAACTCCATTCGTTCTTCCATTCTTTATTATGAAAAGAACTCTCCATTATGAAAAGAATCTCGCACAACGTTGTCAAATAGCATCCCCCTTCGCTTTAATGAACAATCTCAGAGGCGTCCTCCATATAAGCCGATTTAAATGAAACACCATATCACTTTTTGATCGGTGATAGTTCGATTCGTGGGATCTGGCCCTGCTGACGCGTTTCTAGGAGCTTTTATCCGGTCTGAAACGCAGCCCTCCTCCTCCTCCTTTCCTATCCATCAGCAGTTCAGGATCGAGGGTGTAGATCGCCGGCCAGATGTGAATGCGTACACCCTCGCCGTCTCTCCTCTATTCACGCCTCCTCACGGAATCGACATGTTTCCAAGTTGGCTACGTTGATTGCGGATCGGCCCGACCTCGACACGACAAAACACTCTTCATCGACGTACGACGGTGGTGGTGCGCATCCTCGGGCGAAGTTTCGAGTGCTCCCGGGAATCGAGGAGGAGGAGGAGGATTTTCCTCTTTCGATTCGAATTTAAAAAAAGAAAAAGAAAAGGTAAAAAAAGTTTTAATTGGCGATGATTTATTTCGATACATTTATCCGCCGGTGGTGGAAGACGAATACAAAGCAACCGTTTCTCTTCTACGTTCGTTCGAGGAAACGAATGCATTGAATGCGCTCCATCTTCGGGACCTCGACGTTCGAGTGTCTCTAATGAGAGGGAAAGTTATTTGATTACGAATGTCTGGGGTGTACTCGAAACGATGGTGGATCGAGAGGTAAAATATCGATCCCTTCGCCCAGAGAGTTGGTGGAAACAATTTTATTGAGTTCGAATGGATGGAATTTCCAATTTTGCCATTCGTCTTCGTGGTGTTTGCTTGGTGGTGAAATATCAATCGCGCAAGATTGTTTGATCGTGCATATTCGTGGATGCGTTATATGTACAAAGATTGGAGAAAAATCGACAGTCCGTTCTTCCTCGAAATTATCAGTCGGATTTAAAAATGGGACTGGCATAATTTTAGAAACGATTATGCCTTATATTTGCCACAAGAGAACCTTAATTTGCAATTGCAATAACCATTTAACGAAATTGAAAGGTCTGGCGATTACTTTCGAGACTTGGCCATCGAGTTGATCCGATTACCTAAAGGGGAGTCTTTAAATAAATAGAAAAAAACCTCCCCAAGGATCACACCTTGGTGGAATAAATCGAGATAAGAGTAGCCCTTCGACGTATCCCTACAATAAATTCCAAGGACAAACGTTGAAAGGGGGACGCGCAATCTCGTTTTTTTTCCAAGAAAACTGGAATAAAAACAAGAATGAAACTTGCGTGGACAAGGATGTATCGATAATGACAAGTTAATTTTCAACTTGGTTTGCCTATCTGCATACGATTATTATATTGCAACACGTAAATTTCACTAAAGAGAGGAATTAAAAAAAAAAAAGGAGGAACAAAAATTTGTGAAAAAGCTTCGTTATTACAATTTGTTCTCTATGATGACGGGTCTTTCTTGACCTTAATAACAACGTTTTTATTTCTGGCTACAAAAATACTCGATGGGATTATTTTTATTTGGTGCGCTACAGGATATATGCAATTCTGCTAAAAGGTCTCACGTTTGCTCTTTAACAGCAGTTTGTCATTGATTTGCAGATCCATGATAAAAAAAGAAGCGATACACAGATACGATAGATGGATTTCTTTTTTCTTGTTATTTAGGACAAACCGTAGTTGCATGCAATTTTCTTCGTCAAATATTTTGAGAAAGTGAATGCTTGGAGCGTGTACTACTGACAATCGATAAAATTATTATAAAATGAAGATAAATCAACCAAATAACTACGTCTCCATTCTTAAATTACCATAAGATAAATTAAACTTCTGTATATGAAGAACTTTTCCAAGTCTTCCCAAAATTCATAAAAACGACGTTTCCCTAAAATTCCACTATCACGTTTATCGTACTGGTAACGGGTAACGTTTCTCGTGAAACTTAGTTGCGAATCGATACTTCCGTTATTTACACACCGACAAAAATGTTCCAGGGGGAGGAAGGAAAAAAAGCGGCACGCAGACGAAGGCGCCACGATGCCAGGCGGCGAACGGGCCGCCTTGAACAAAGGAGTCACGAAGTTAAGCGAAAAAAAGAGGGAAAGAAAAGAAAGAAAAAGGAGAAAAAGACGGAAACCTTTCGAGATAGGACGGAATTAAACAAAAGGAAAGAGAGGAAAAGCGGGGAGGGGAGGAAACAAGCTGGCAGGGTGGAGAAGAGGGAGAACGAAACAGGGTGGAAAGCAGAGATGAAATGGGGCGAAGCGTGGCTGGTGCGCGGCGTACCGCCACGTCACTCCCTTCTCATTAATCAACCCCCTACCACCCTTCACCGTTAAACTATCTTTCTCTTGCGGAACCCCCGCCCCCTTTCCCTCTTCCTTCCTCCTCTCTTTCCCTCCCCCCTCTCGGTTGCACTCTTGTTTTTCCGTCTCTCGGTTACCCTGTCGTTATCCTACCCGGATGAATTCGATTATTGGATATTTTAATCAAGGTAATAGGCTTACATCGGCCACGGGACACGGTTAAAGATTAATGGGGGAACACCTTTTTTCGCGGGGCATGTACGTACGTACGGGGCTGAACGGGGTACTGGAACTTGAACCTGTAATCTAACTACTTTCCATTAAAGTAGCGTGCAGTTTATGGCACTTGTTACTTGTGACAGAAATGAGATATCGATGGAAATGAAATCTTGTAAGTACGATTATTATCGCTGGTTTCGATAGGGGACAAATAGTTGATGAAAATTTGTATATTTTTGTTTTTGGAAATTTTAAGCAATTGTTATATTTTGAAGATTGGGGGAAGATTCTTTTCTAATTTCAATTAGAATTTGAATTATGAAAAAGTGGTATATGGAAAATCAAATATATGTGTCGTATTGTTATTTAGCATATTTTATTTGAAATTGTTTAGGGATTCTTTTACATAAAATTTATTACTTACGTTAAACTCTTCCCCCAGTCAAATTAAATTACTTTTGATCCACGTTTTAACGTTGAAAATATTTGGTGTCAAATATACGGATCAAAAGTGACCATTGTTCGGCTATTTTTCGATTCGAGAGTTCAAAACATCGCGATACATTTTCTATTTCTTTTTTTTCCAATCAAATGTTCGAAACTTTTCGAAACGAATCAAAGAAAAATTCGTTGTATTAGCCGAAGAATGCACTGTTCAACATTTCATGTTACTCGCCTCAGTTCTGTCCTACTTTCGACTTGTTCCCTCCGTTTCTAATTGTATTAGGGACTCGTTAAGTTAATGACGTGGCCACGCAAGATTTGGATCGAATTCGAATCCCTTTCTGTCGAACTTTCCCAACGAAGAAACGTTGGTTTCGGCTTCCAGTCGCCGCTGTCGACGCTGTAAACACGAGCAAACCCTTTCATAGTTTCCCACGAGCAACTATGAAACCACGGGCAAACTATTTAAGCCGGTGTCTATTATAATTTGCGAGAGCCTCGATGCGTCTAACTTTCAACAGAAAATTCATTTAGCTTTTGTTGAAAAGAGTTTGAGTCGATAATTAGAAAATCTAATAACAATCTAATAATAACGTCTGGATACTGTCCTTTTTAGGATTAAGTCTAAACGTGACGACATAGGCATTCTAGAAAATTGGTAATTGGTTTTTTTCTATATTTATGTAAATCTTTTTTACAGATATTTATACAGAATTCGAATAAACAAGGCATATGAAAAGACAATTTTCTATCGACAAATGTTTTTCTCTACTTTTAATTACATTTCTATAAATTTGATTTCCCATACAAATGTGGGAAAAGATAGAAATGAGACAGGAAGTGTACTTATGAATGAGAAGGAAATATTCGTTTTAGGATGTGCATCTCACGTTTCTAAGGGGCATGTGCACAGCTCAAAAACTGGAAGTTCCAGTTCAGGAATTGGAGATAACTCTGCAACAGTTAAACAGGCAGAAAGCGCGACAGTTAACCGGCCACTGCTGTAATTGACTGACGTGTACGCGAAGTGAGGATCATTATGGGATACAATGCACACTGTTACAGAAACTGGGTCAGACATGTACAATTAAAAGCGGTGCTAAGCACGTTCTTGAAGAACTGGCATCAAACTGGCAAGCAGAATGCTCGTGACATTTTGTTAAGCCTTCCAGAAAGTTGGTTTAACGTTGGTCCAATCTGGAATGCTGTTTGCACATCATTCTTGGACAATTTACTAATGTCGAGTATTTCGCATGATGAAAAGAAACGATCATAGTCGAGACACGAGTGCGTCGAGCATTTTGGAACGTTAGGCTGAAGATCTTGCAAATACAAAAAGTATAATGAGCTAAATACTTAATCGACAATTGTAACCTAAAAGCAATGAGACTCTTTTAAAAAATGATTTTTTAATTCGTTTCAAATTGATATTGATGCTTAACAAACGACGTTAATAAATATGTAACAATAAATAATATCAATTATTGCATTCATGTAGCGAAGAAAAGGAAGAAAAATAAGGAGCCTTCCCTCTATCCTTAAAATTCGATTCAGAATTTATATCAAAGAATTATCTAATTAAAAAAAGGGAGCAATCCTAGATAATTTTCGATGAAGCACCGTGTAATAATTCAATCGCTTTCAAAAATAATCGCGCAGTTTATGCAAATTTAATTTAACGAACTGGATCGTCAAGAAAGAGAAAAAAATTCTCAAGAAACAAAACGTGATACGAGATATCACAAATTATAAAATATTCTCGTTGCAAAGAAAAATTACAATTACATACAATGAAAAAGAAAGGGAAAAATTGATTTCGCGGTACCCGGGAAGATTTTCGAGAATAAATTTTCTTGCAAGCTGACTTGCATGAATAATTTTGCGTCCGACTGTATATGTACATTGATTCGTAACGGAACTTAGACACGCACATACATATATATATATACGGTTCCAGAAGGCAGTCAGCCCGATGACCCAAATTGCCTTCGGTTGATGCATGCGTTCCGTACACGAGGAGTTTGAACGGGTCGTGCAACTCAGACGATCTGATCCGAATAACGGGGCAACTTCTGGTATGTTAATCGTATCGCGCCCACCCTCTTGGAAAAGCGGCGAGGATAACGATGAATCGCGTGCATCGCGACACGCCAGAATTCCGGAAATGAGAACCGTGCGAATTTGGATTAGGCGCGATCGAGTTGAATTAGTCGGCCGATTTTACAGAGCGGACAACGAATGAAATTTCCGCCACTCGTCAATCTCAAAATTCGTCTTAATGGGAGGAACGATGGAGCAAGATTTCCAAGTCGGAAAGGAGAATGTAATCTTGGAACACTTTGGAACAATTTTCTTTTTCCTTTCTTAAAGAGGAATAAATTTGATTACTTTTGATTTGTATAGTCTAGAATAAATTACTAACTTTACAATTTTTGGGACAGTGACTCATACACAAAGGAAAGACTTCTGCAAAGATTTTGAAATGAGATAACGATCATACAAGGTGCTTTAAAAGCTGCCCTCTTCAAAAAAAAATCCGCGAAAAGAATCAAGAATTTAAGATCTTATCGCAGTGGTGTAGAATGGCGCGTTTAAATCCTCTACCCTATAATAATAATAAGAGTGGATCTTAAACAGTGGGGCAGGTGAGGATTAAGAGAAGGAAGCGAAAGGAGAGGAGAGAAAAAAAGTGTTCGGCTACGTTTATACATCAGTCGGCTGGTACACACGAGCCTGAAAAGGGGGAAACGAAAAGAGGATGAATAAAGGGTGAAATAAATTGCGTTATCTTTTCGTTCCACGCGTATAGCTTCCATCATAGCGTAACACGTATATAACCATGGAATCTCGACCTACCATCGCTAATACCTCGGCTGCGTGCGCTACCGCGAAAGGTGCAGTCATTTTTAGAGAGCTCTCCAACTTCTTTCCATGGCAGCATTCTTGTCGAGATCTTATATTATATATATATATATAATACACACACGAAAATACGAAATCCGCTCGGGGGATGTTCTCTCTTTCTCCTCGACTCATCCTTAAGGACCCTTCTTCCTGATTGACCCTTGGCATCTTCCTTTTTACCTTTCCTTCCCTCCCCCCATCTTTTCTCATCCTTTCTCATATTTTCAAACTTTCCAACCCTCCCCGTTCGATCCGCGTCCCTCATTTCCTGATCTCTGTTTCCTTCGCCGGCAATTTTCCACGTGTACTTTTTACACGGATATCTCTCTAACGAGCACGAGACAGGGATTGCCTTCTCGATTGCAATCGTTCGAAAGATGGCCGTCGTTGTTGCGAGAAGATCGTCGCGATGATATTTCTCCTCCTATTTGATTTATTCCCGATTTACGACCACTTTCGCGTGCAGGATGGGCGAATTTTAATGTAGCTCAACGTCACTTTCCGTTTCATTTAAGCTTCCTTCGGTAATACACAATCTTACTTTTGATACCGGCTTCCAATAAAACGATTCACACTTCTCTTCGAGCGAAACACGCAACGAAATGGTACATTTCAAGTGCCTTTATCTAGATCGTCGAAAGGAAGTCGGTGGAAGAGGGGTTATTTTCCTCGAGTCGGTGTTAAATCGTAGATCGACGTTTTCTGAGGAGACGAGCAAAAAGAGACAAGAGTCAAGGAGGAGATATAGACAAACGGAAAACGGAGAAAGAGGAATAGAGATAGGAAGAAGGGAGAGAGAGAGAGAGAGAGAGTCGAAGGGCATGATCTGCGGACCGGCGTTTATCATCGCTGGGGAATCTACTACTTCGGGGCTGTAATCACCACCTGCCCCTCTCTATCGTCTCTGTTCCTCGCTAATAACGAGTTACAACCCTTCCGCAGTCGAGAACGACGCGGAGAATGCAGGGGTGGAAGGAGGCCAGTGGCCTATCCGGGGCCCAGGGTGGGAGTAATTGCCAACGTAATCACACACGTTGCACAAACCAGCCCCTGTTTCACCCTTTCCTACGTCCACGCTGACCGAGGGTGCGGGCCACGCATCATCCCCCTTCGTTTTCGAGGATGATCGAGGATAGAACGATAGGAAATGTCCCGCGAATTCCACCCTTCTCTCATTTCTGCATATCGATATATAAAGATCATTCCAGTAATTTGTAAAGATGCAAAATATATCTGTTTCGATATTAGAATTGGTATATTTTCAAAGATGCCTCTTCGAATATATTTACATCGTAAATAGTTTAACTTTGATTTTAGTTCGGTTTGAGTTGAATTTGAAGTTCATGTATAGCGCCTAAGGGATGTGATATTGACTTAGTTCAGCGTGTACAGCGTGTTAATAAGTTATTCGAAGTTGTAATCCATCAAAGATATAAATCTATAAGTTAAATAATTTCCAATTTTGAATTAATTACGATCAATCTTTTCGTAGACCGATATTAATTATCAGATCAAATAAAAATACGATTATTCTATCTTCAGAATCGGAAATTAATATCGAAACATTTATACAATATTTCAAAAACCACTTTTGGAACACATATAAAGATCAAAATATATATATATTTCAGAAAAATCAACGAGAGGTGCGTTCTCATCAAATACAATTACCATATTCGTCTCTGGAAGGGAGAGGGGGGCGAGCAACATCGTATCGCCAGAGATATTCGCAGTTTGCCGCCCGGTATTTTTTAATGGGAATCACGGGGCGTTTTTTTTGCGTATCCCCGAGCGACGCCGTAAATCCCCGATTCCTTTCCCCTTCCCCCCAGCTGGAGCAGCTCGTCACCCCAGCCCCGTCTAGGGGGCGAGGCACTCGTTGTCGGGCATAAATTATCGTCCCATTGTAAATTCCATTCGAATACACGAACGTGGTACATGCACGGAGAGATTTCGACGGCCATATTCCGTTGCGGACCCTTCGAGCGTCGCGCGACGTTCCACGATCGACGGAGTGGCGTGCAGAAGAGAAGGAGAGAACGGAGAGGTGTCTCGCGAGGATGGTAATTAAAGATTTCGGGGGAAATTACAGGCTGGGCAGACACGATACGCGCAGCTAAGGTCTGGCTAATGCGGTCGCTTTCCACTGCCGCCCACTCACCTTATAATAAGAAGGCGTTAACGTATTACAGCTTCGGTCACGCTGCGTGTGTACGTGTATACATATCTGCCGTGTTCATAAGTCAAACTATAGGATTCGGACGGTGGTGATTGATGTATGACGAGATACCGTTGTTGTGCTCCGTGTTATGGACGCTTCGAGGCGAATTAAATCAATTTTGTCCCTGATAGGAGGAGGTGAATGTTGCGAACGAAGACGGGGCAAGAGATTTCAAGGCAATTCCCTCCTCCACGATTTTAATTGATCTTTGTGCATTGAAATTAGAAATCTACGAGAAATTATCTTACCTCGATGGTAGTTTCAAATCGATCAAAGAGCGAGATCGATTACATAAATATAGCGCTGGTAAAAAAAAATCATAACACGAGAATAGCCGAACTACTATCGCGCAAAGTCCAATTATACGAACTGTTTACCTCCCGACGGGATTCAGATAAACAGAATTCAACTATACACACACACAGGTGACATCGTGAAACGATTCAACAGCGGTCCAACACACGAATGCTCGGCGCACGTTCACCTCGACTCCTTTCCCCGTCCCCGCCGGGCAAACACGCGCGTCTCGCTACCCGGTGCGTGTGCAGCCATTACGGTATTAAATTACATTGGCACTTGCGGGACAGATCCGGTGAACTTTGTGTGTAATCGCGTCGCGGAATTGGCCCATCGACGGTTAATAGCTTTCCCTATAAAGCATATCGCGATATGATTGCCGTGGATCGGGGGAGGGGAGGGAGGAGAAGAGGGAGGGCATCGAAGTGGCGTCCCGCCAGGTGGCACTCGCGTGTTGACATGGCCGCTCGCTCGCTCTAACTAACTCGCACACGCCTGGAAAGGTAATCAAACAGTGGATGATTGTAATCCCTTTATAAAGCGGAAGCGATTCGGCCTCGGTTGATGAGAACGAGGCGATCGGTTTTGCGGCCAAGGGCCACTGGACAAACGCGGTGATTGACAATGTAATGAAACATCGGCGGGATAATACGCCTCCCGTGGTGGGGGCGATCGTACTTGTCATTTACGCTGCAATTGACAAAGCAATCTGGCTCGTGCTTGAAACGAATTTCGCCGCTTTCCTTTCTTTTTCTCGTACCTCTCTCTCGGTTCTTCGCTCGTGGATCATCTTCAAAGTATTATCTTAATTAAAAGCGTTGTTAGATGGAGTTAGATGGAGTGTGAATAGGATGGTCCGTGTTTCTTTAATTTTTTCGACGAATATTTTCATCGGATCTTAAACGGTCTTGAAATGAGTATTAGTTCAGTCTTCGAATAAGATCAAAGTATCTTTAATTCTCTTGCTTTTGCGGAACTCTTTGCATTAATTTACACCCGCTCTATTAACTGGATAATCGTTCCCTTTTATGGTAGGCAACGCCATGCTTGAATGAACGCTCTCTGCCATACGATTATTTCTGTTTCCTTTACGAACACCGCGTAATTTAACTTCATAAAAGCGCCGACGTTCGGTGTTAATTTAATTACGCTTTACAAGAGTGTTCAGACATCCACGGCACGGTGAATCATCGGGAAAGATTCGACAAAGGGTTTCGTGAACCTTGACCGCGTGCACGCGACGTCCTCGTAATCCGGATCGAGGGAATTTTAAGCGACAAAGGGTGATCGAATAATTTTAATCCCTTTCGAAAACGATCGATTTCCAGCTAATCTCTTTTGCTAGCAAAAGAAATTAATTTTAAGCCTTTGCATTTGAAATCGATCATTGTTTCTTTCCTATAAAATTAAACTACATTATTTCGCGAAACGATATTTTATCCGACTAAAGTAAAAACTTAAATTTTATTTCGAAACCGTTATCGAGCTTTCTTCGAAAGACAATTTTTGTAAATACCCCAAATGATTATCGACCAATTCCATAGCTCTAATAGAAGCAATTCTCATCGACGAATTTGCGACACGTCATCGACGAGATCGAACGCATTCCTCTCTTCACTTTTCCCACTCCCCAACCAAATTCTTCGCGGTGCTCCACGTAACGCTCGAAACAACCGATGCTTGTAATTGGCCCGAAACTTACATAATCTGGATCGTTGAAATGAAATCGCGCACAATTGTTTGCAACACGACACATAACAATCGACCACCCCCGTCGCCACACTGCGGTTCGAATTTGCGTTTCGGTCCATCACCGGTCCAGCCGCCGGCATAACTCTAAATTCGCAGTGTAAACTCGAAGAGGGGAGGGATCGACCGCGGAAATAATTGTGATCCTCTTTACAAATTGATTTCGGTGGAAGGTTTCCATTTATTTCTGAAATCTATTTAAATCTCGCCTCTGTCCAGGCCAGGAAACGATCACGTCGAGACGCGATTTAAAATGGTCAGGGGTCGGAATCGATGTGGCGATAAGTAGCGGGTGTGATCGAATATCGATTATATATACGAACGAGTTAAATTTTTGAGCGAAATTGATCTGTCTTATAATCGTGAAAATGTAAAAATAATTAATACGACCACCGACTAATTTAAAGATGATTTTCTCCGAATATTATAGAGATAAATAATTTCGAAAATAAGAGAAACACTCAATAAGTGAATAAACAAATATATGTATTTAAACTTATAATAATGAATTAATAAAATATTTTGGTTTCATAAAATGCATACGAAAATTATGGGAATATATAAATATACGTGGTCTTTCAGTTGTTTCCCCTCTCCAAAAAAAAAGAAATTTCTCAAGTAACAATAAAAACAAAGAGAAGAAAAGAAAGAAAAAAAAACAATCACGGAATGAATCGTGAATCCTGATCGGTTCTGAAAAGAATCGGCCCTTAAAACAATGAATCTCTCGAATACCATCAATCCTCAACCCTTACAACGCGTCTTCTCTTTTCGCGAGCCCACATTCACCAACCTCCTCCCGCGCAATTAAGCCCTCGAGTGCGCCCAAACCGGGAAACGGATCAACGGAGGTAATCGCGACGATCGTCGTCGTCGCCGTCCCCACGGCGAAAAGTCACCAACCCGATCAACCTAACCTAACCAAGTACCAACAAGTAGCGAACCCACACGAGTAAATCGATCCTTTCATCCCTGAACGTAGAACAAACGCGAGCCTTCACGATGCTGTGCCACTGTTCCTTGCCCTTCTCTCCTCATTACAGGAACGAGAGAGAGAGAGAGAGAGGGAGAGAAGAAGGGAGGGAGAGAAACATCGTGCATTACCTACTGCACGTAAATGCGTCTAAACAGATTGCAACCACGGAAGGGGTAATCAAACATCGGATAATTGTAATCCCCTTATAAAGCGATCCTAACAGGCCGATACTGCGGCCGGGATCGGGACGGACGTCTGGTGAAACTGAGGAGGCAGCCGCAGGCTGGAGGACTTGATTGACGGCCAGGGAGAAGCATGAACAGTCGGCTAATGAAACATCAGTATGCGCACACAATACCGTTGGAGCGGCAGGGTCGCTGCTCGCTATTACGCCACCGTGTTTACACGTTGCAGAGCAGTGGACCCGGTTTCCAAGCAAGAAGGGTTGGAAGGCCAGTGACGAATGTGACTGCCGGGACACGATTCCAGAATTCGCCATCGTCGGAAAAATTGATTTCGAGCGGTGTTACTTCGGGCAAAGCGATGCTTTAAACATTTACATTCGTTTAAATCAAGCATATGAACGAATCATTTGAATCTTTAAAAATTTTTTATCAAAATCAATCCTCCTATTCGTCATTAAATATTATTACCATTAGTAGACGCGTAACAACGTGATGCTTTTCTTTTGAATTATATCAGAATGCTTCGAGCAACAAGGAAGATGTTCCGTCTGGAATATCCCAAGATATTCGTTGTTATATTTGGCGAGGAGAGAAAGAGAGAGAGGAGGAGGTGGTCTTTTGTTGGTGGGATTGTAGAACGCGGTCTGACCGATGAAACGAAGGAATGCTTTGATTCGGGAACAGTTTCATTCGACGGCTATACAATTATAGTTCCGGTCCGGGAAACTTGGAGTTTTCGAGATAGGATTAGCGGTGGCGAGCATCGATACATACATCGGAGAGGCCTGCGGCTTCCGCGTAATTGGATTCTAGGACGAATAATAAGATCCTTGGCAGATTTCGATTTTGATAGTTTCGATATATTGTTGATCCTTGAGGAAGTAACGTAATTCAAATAGCAGAGCAACGCAAAATATCAATTTGTTCTCTATGATCGCTCATTTCCTCAGAATTTCATAGTTTCATGGAATAATTGAAATCGTTCTTTCTAATTATAAAAGGATAGTACGTGTTTCCAGAGGATTCGAGTTAAAATTTCAATTTTGACAATCGCACGAAAGCTTTATGAATAAGCTGATAAAGTTTGTCGTAGCACAATATTAGTGGCACGTACGATACTTTATTTTTCAGCTTCAATTTTCTCCAACATTTTAAAGAACGCAGTAAACAAAGGCAAATCGATTATTCAATATTTTCAATTCAACCCCGGTTACGATATCATCTCGCAATTTGTAACAAATCCTCTTGCTTTTCCAGGGATCACCAACATCGTAGCATTGACTTGATCGTCCCGCCAGGAATCGGAAGTGGTCGGTTTCGGAATTATTATCACCATTATCATATATATTGGGTGGCACGGTGCTAACGCATTTGATTTAGCGCTAATAAATAACCATTATTGTACAAGCTCGGAGTGGCGAGTGCCGTATACCGTTGCCAGCTTCCCCGGGGGAGAGAAAATAGAATCGACAACGTAGTTTCCATTATTGAGCCTGATAAGGGGATGAGCACCGCGAGGGTCGCCACGCTACGCGCGGATAGGGTTGATTGCATCGTTATAACATCCAAGTCGAAACTTGGATCCCTCTGAATTCCCCGATATGACGAATAATCAATTGATATCCCCTAGATTGTCCTCGAGAAACTTAATCGACGAAAGAGATTGGTAAAAATGCATAAATACTCCCATTCTCGATTTGAAACGGAAAAAAGAAATTGTAATAATAGTCTAATAATCGAGAAATATAATCAATCTTGCCATCCCCTTCTATCCTTCGATAAATAAAAAACAACATCCTTTCTCGATCCAAACGATGAGATTACGATGAAAACTTCCATGAATTGTTCAACCAAAACGTTGCCGATAATTAGGAAGTTGGCACGTTTCGCGGTTCCGCAGCCGCCGCAAGATGTGACGGTTAATAATCATTGACCGAGAATCTCAGGTTGGTACGACAGGTAGCCTGTCCCGTTCTTGTCAAAACCACGAATAGCCAAGCTCGTGGTGGTTCGTTCCCTGTATACTCTATATAATATGTATATATATATATATACTCGTAGAAGGCGAGTGCGGCTTTCGCCACATCTGCGGATACCCCAAAGGATCCACCGTCACGGCGGAGATGTCCCGCCACCAACTGCTGATACAATATACCACATCTGT
The DNA here is from genome assembly GCF_029169275.1 of Apis cerana. Lineage (NCBI taxonomy): Eukaryota > Metazoa > Arthropoda > Insecta > Hymenoptera > Apidae > Apis > Apis cerana. Next base: position 6,010,727 of record NC_083857.1, read on the forward strand.
CCTCCTGTTCTGCGGAATGTTTGCGGCGGATACGTTCGAACGCCACCACTTGGAACACCGGCCCCTTTGACCCCGTATTCCAGGACCCCTGCGAATCTCCCTTCCCATCAAACCAGACTGTTCTACGATGATGTCTCCAGTTAACCTCTCGAAAGTTACTAATCTCACGTAACCTACGTGTTTCGAACTTAAAATCGTATAAAATTCGACGAATTACTTTCTCCTTCCTCTTCCTCGAACGAAAACTTCGTCGAAATTCGTCGAAATCTGCGCCTCCAACAGCAATAATACTTGGACGGACGCGGAGAGAGCAGCAGAGGGATGATTTAAGAAGACGCCAGAGTCCGGCCGCTAGTTTTCTTTTGTTCCCCGAGCAATATCCGCCTGAGAATTTTCCTCCTTTCGGGGTTATATGATTAGTGGCCGCTCGCTTTTCTCCGACTTTCTCCGAGCATCGTGATAGCCGAGGTCAAACGCCCCTCCCGACGGCGGATAATTCAATCTGGGGACCTTCCTGCGGCTCGAAAGACCCCTATGACCGCCGCCGACCCTATATAATCCTGTCGACGTGTCGCCCTCCTTTGTCTCTCTTTCCCCGGCCCGGGCTGGGACAAGGTAGTACAGGGCCGAACGAGGTTATCGAAGGTAACCATGCAGACCAGGAGGTAACGGGACACCACGATCAGCCTGGCAGATTTCGCATCGGATGCAATATCGTGCTTGGGTTAGTAGGTGGACGCACAATGTGACCGGGGCGGGTAATGGCGGCGGAGGCCTGCCAACAAGATTGCCCCACGGGACGGTGGACAGAGGCCTGTCCGGAACACGCGTCGCTCGTGGAGAAGATGCTGCGACCGAGGCAGCGTTGCTCGTTTCAAACGGCCATTCGATAATCGACCGGTGGGTGGCGTGGGGTTAAGGGTATCCCCGTATCGGTCGTAAAACGTTCTGGGATATTCCTCCTTCCGATCGGCATCAATTCCTTATGAAGGAATATATGGAGGGAAGGAGAATAGAGGGTGTGTTTAGGGAGGAACGAATTGAAATGAGAATACGAGTCTTTATTTTTTAAAAAGTGATTAATATAAGTGATTTATTTCCTGTTTGCTTTTGCAGAGACGTGATTAGAAATTTTCACGTAGAAGAAAGAAGATGCATTGGCTTTTATTTGATATTAATTTCGGTAAGAAAATTTCGAAGGGAAGAATTGTGGCGTCTTAATTATTTGACATTAAACGTTTTCGTCTCGATAATGCGTCAATGTACAATATGAGGATATCACGAATGTTGTTCTTCCAATTGAAAAAAGGAAATGAAAAGGGGAGATTGCTTCGTTACGGGCACGACAGAGTTGATTTATTCCGGAATAAAGTCGAGGATTGTCCAGGTGGACGTCGTCGATATCACTGCAATGCCGGAATTTACGAGGCTGAGTTTCGTAGCGAGGTAAAAACTCCACGACGTTTTATGCAAAGACGTATTTTACATGCATCGTCGCGCATCGACGTATAATAAAGGTAAATCTTCGTGGATACTTTCGACAAACCTGCGCTACCCCTACCTTTTTTTTTTTTTTACGATTCCTTTCCCGTACAACCTTTACGTCGAACTCGCGCGAAACTACACGTCCATCTTCCACACGAATCGAATGAATTAAACATGAACGATGAGTTCGGAACCGAATTACCCGCTCGAACATCTCTCCTAACCCCTTTTCTCTTTAAACGTTGCACGAAACGTTGAACTTGGATCCTTGGACGATGAAACGATTCACGTGAAATTCGAATTAGATCTGAATTAAACATGATCGACTGGCATGAATTAGGGCAGGCATCTCTTAGGAAAGCAGTCTTCGCGTCGCGGCGTATCGTTCGAACTGCGAACTCTCTGGTCTGCGGTCGAATCGATTATCCCTCCGATATCAGCCACTGGAACTTGTCGATTCCAGATATGGGCAGGAAATCTATTCACCGAGAATCGCGACTGTCTGACGTGGGTCAAATGCACGAGAAAAATTACGTCGAGTTTTTGATGTCGGAAGGGAAAGATGATGGGTCTGATTAGAAATGTGTATTAATTCTTAGATAGTTCTTTCTTGAGAAGTTGTGGATGGAAGTCCTTATTTCTTGCCAGAATTATTCTAAAATGATTTTTGAAGGGAGAAAAACACGGATTTAAATTTGGAGAATTACTGTGGGATTACATTCGATCAAATTTAATTGGATAAATTATACGGAATTGTTTATGAAAGTTTTGTCGAGTTTTTATAAACGAAGAAATTTTGGTTAAATGCTGGCGAATAGAAAATTTTGATACGTTTGAGCGAAATCAGAATTACTGTTTCAACAGAATAAAAAAGAAATTAGACAGATAGATCGTCAGACTATTTAACACATATTTTAAAATACTTTCTTACCTTTTTTAGTCACCTAATTGTATATGTTCTGCTAATTAAAATTGGTCAATTTATGGTTAAAGATGTCTTATCAACTTCACTGTCTCCTTTATAGTTTTAATATCTGTCAGAAACTTTACAAACTACACGTAATTCCATCATCTTCCCGATTTAAGCATCTAAAGATAAGCACATAAATTCAGAAATCTTCTCCTAAGTTAATTGTATCCAAAGAAATGTATTAAAAGATAATAAAATACAAATTAAAGAAAAAGAATCTTCTTCTTTCAGAAATTTTGTATTGCGATATTTATTTAATATACATAACGCAGAAAATAAATAATCCTGTCCAGAAAGTGAAGAAAATGGATGAACTGGCGAAGAATAGAATTTTCTTGAAAGAAGGAAAAAGAGATATTGGAGCAGAAAGATTATTCGTATCGTGATTCGGGATGTATAGAAAACGTTTGGCGCACAGGATTTGTGGCCTTGCAAGCTTTGCAAATAATATATCGCGCCACGAATTGAAATAAAAATCCACCGGTTGCTTTCGGTTTCTCAAAAGAAACTTACGATCTATCCTATGTTCCTATGGTTTTTCGAAGAGACAGAAAACCTATGCCAAATCTTCCTTCCGATTTTCTCCTATCTCTAAGCCTGTCGTTTCATGTTTTCAATCTTTTCGAGGAATCATTTCAGAGCTGTGAGAGAATGAGTAATATTTATTTATGAATTGCGAAGAATATTATGTTTATATACGTGGGACAGTTTTTGTTCCGTGTTTGGATCGGGGAACAGATAAAACCTAAATTCTAAGAAAAACTAATTCATGGAAGTATGAAATCACGAATGAGATAACAACATATCCAGAGATAAACAAATTGTCAAGGATAATTCTACATATCTTGAATATTATACATAACGTGGTTATTAAAATTTATACGAGAGATTGAACAAAGATATAATTACCTTCTACGATGTGTGATCAAAAAACTAAAAAAGTTCTTCCACTCATCTCGTACACACCAATTCCATCTCACCATAAATTACAACAAACTCGTACACCGCACACACACAATCGACGACAAAAGAAATTTTCCACTCCCGAAATCCCATCCAATCCGACAATCGTCTTCCTTATTAATCCATCGATAACATCACACATCATATCACAATTTGTTCCCAGCATACTCCGGACGCCAATTCGATCCTTCCATCAAACAGTTTACTACATTCTTATCCATTTTCCCATTTCCAGAGGCACTCGTGAAAGGTGTGTGTGTACGAACTCCACGAATCCAATGCATTTTTATGGGATCAGGGGCACAAGTTTATTAGAGTAACAGCCGTTCGTCGGTCTCACGATGTTATCTGTAACGCGAGTGTCGCTTTACTCGGCTTCCCCGTCTAATATCTTGGCGATGCCAGTTGACGAAAAGGAGGGGGAGAACGGAGGGAGAAGAAAAAGGAAATAAAAGGAGAGCGAGAATATCAAAACACGCATAAATTGCCGAGTTTCGCGACGACTGTACGCGAGGAGTATGATGAATAGTTGGCGTATAACGTGCACGCGTTCCACGTCGCCAGATCGAGGAACGAAGCGGGACGAAGCGGAAACGTAAATCAGCCCCCTTTCGTTCCATTCCTTTCTCCTTTTTTTTCCCCTTTCCTTTCCTTTTTTTTCTTTTTCCTCGTTCTTATCGCGATGCCGTATGTTTCGGGGTCGATTGTATATGTAAATAGAAGGGTAAGTATCCGTTGAATAAATACAACGGTTCACGTGAGGGGGGTGGATTTGTTTCGAAGCATTTTGGGAAGAATTTTGGGATAATTGAAAGAGTAATAATTTTTCTGGACGAATAATTTTAAAATAGGGGGAAAAATATTCTAATTCCAATTTCATTTTAATAATTGTTTTCATTCAAACAAACTTACTTTTACCTTTTCAATTAGGAAAAATATCAATTGCATAGCTGTGCACGATCTAGACATTCTTGCACTTGAAAAGAAATTATTTTTCTATTATAAACTTACGATAATTTTGTTTTAACAGCTTACAACAAGAATGTATTGCTTATGAAACTTTGTATTTTCTATTTTGCAGAAGCGTCTTATTAAATCGAAACGAGTAAGGGACGAAATGGCACAGAAACGTTGACCGTTGTATTAAAAATATCTCGAATCTCCATGCCCGGTTTCATTCGAAACAGCGTCGTCGGCGTAGCTATCGCGTAGACATGATCTCGTAAAAACGAAACTAAAAACTTGAAGGGGGAAAAAAAGTAATACGAGGGATAATATCATTCTGACAGTCGTGAACAAGAATTTTGTTTTCTGCCACCCCTGGCTCCTCTTCATCCCCTTGATTCGCCGAACTGGATGTTCCTTGCACGCTCTATTAAGACGGTACACGTTGAAAAAGACTATCGCAGAAGCTGGTTTGCCCTTTCGAGCTCATCTTCTCCGCTTCAGCACCGAAATTCGCAACGCTTTACGCCCTGTTCGCAAAATGTAACATGGGTATAACCGTTTCTAATTCTTTTTTTCTTTGCAGTGAAATTCTTTTGAGTGACAAAGAATTCAGTATTCTTTATAATTTATTGCAAAGTTAATTTTAGAATATTTCCTTTATATTTTATTCCCATTTCGTATCCTATCCAATATTATTAAAATAAAATAATAAAACGAAAGACTTTGCGATACGTAAGTTTTAAATTTCAAATTCATGGCAATAATCTAATAATTCACACGTATACTTTCAGAACCACGGAGGTGGAAAAGTGCAAAACTTGTGTTTCACCTTATGAAATTTAAAAAAAAAACATATCTACAATTTTAAAATTTGTACGGTGCACGACAGACTCCAAAAAAGAAGAAAAGAACAAGAAAAAAAAGGTAGAATAAATCCCAAAGAGAGATTCGGTACAAATGACATCAAAACCAAACATTCTGCAACCCCCTCCCAAAATTACAACGTCCAACACTTTCATAAATACCATCCCCCCCGCCCATCATCCGCCAACTTTTCTAATAACCCGCTCGAATACATTACCTAAACAACGGTGGAGGAAAAAATTTGGCTTGGATATTGTTTCGCATAATTCACCCGTTCCTCCCTGCTCGCCCAGGGAAACGCGAATCCATCGGGACAAAACGAATCCGTGTCCGGATAAATGGCGTCTTGCGGGGACCGTTTTAAAGGGTCGCGAATTCGAGACGACGATAAATCCCGGGCAACGATTAATTAACCGGAGGCCGAAGCCCTTGGCGCGTCGCGCCCGTTAAAGTACGCTCCGTCCCACTTTTCGTAATGCCGGAAATAATTCACGGAAGGAACGGTTTGGGATTTAGTCCAAGGTATATCGGATGGATGGCGCATCGAAGAACGCCCCCGTACAATACCCGCACGTTTCGTGTATGCCCTTTTCCACTCTCTCTCTCTATCGTCTCCCTCTCTCTTTGTCTCTCCTCCACTGTTTATTCGGTTTTTAGCCAGCCATGGCTGCGAAGAGAGCCGTGGGAGAGACTGCGGATGCAGCTGCAACGGGCCACCCTCTGTCGTATATTTCAAGCTGATTCGCGCGGCCGACCGGGGACGTCGCTATTTCCCGGAGTACAAAACACAATGCAGTCGAAGACCTGCCTAATATTTCGCCAGGAGAGGCTGCTCTCTCCCCCTGTCCCTCTTCTTTTTTTATTTTTTGTTCGTTTGTTCCGTTTGCTCTCGGTAACGGGCACACACCATGCCCCTCGTTCGATACCACGTTTCGATACAACGAAATGGAGAAACAAATTTAGGAGGGTTCCATAAAGGGAATGGATGCTTCTTGGGTAATGCTCGATCGATTTATTTTGGTGTTGAATGGAGTTTTTGGAGATCGAGGTTTGATTTGGTACGGTATGAATTATAGGTTTGGAAAAAAAGGATGATTTTGTAGTACAAATTTAAAAATTGGTAACAAATTTTTATGTAGATCTCTAAATACCAAAGATTCTCCTTCCAATATATATTTCCATTTTCAAGACATTAACTTCCATTTAATTAAAATTCATCCTCTGTGTTAAAGAGAGAGAGAGAGAGAAAAAGATGTAATTTTACTTTGGATCGTGTTTCCCTCTCCCCTCCAAGAAATATCCAATATCGAGGTTGGAGAAGTGAGTGTACAAGCTCGAAGGAATAAACAGTAATTTAACCCCTTATTAAATTCAAATTAGACCGACACAGGGGCGAGGTGTAACACCGGCGGGGGTGGTTCGGTCTTCGGTTAACCCGCTTTCTCCCGGCAACGCAATCCATCAACTTCTGGCAGGTTTACGTCGCGCGTCAAGATTCCCTGGCGGCGGCTGCCAGCGTCGATCAGATAAAACGTAAGCGGCGCCCTGAATATGCATGCCCTTTTCGGCCCTTTTAATATCGTTAACCGATATATCACAAGATTGCCGGTTATCTAACTCGACCTCGAAATTTCCTATCGGACCACGACCTGTCGAAAGATCATCGATCACGCAAATCCAAATTCGATCGCGCTAGTCGAAAAATAATAAATTTAATTTTCGATCGTGAAAATATACAGCAAGATTGGGAAAGTAATCGTGATTCGAGATTGCGTTTTTTGCAAGGAAAATTGCACGTAAATCGAAGGAATTAAGAAAATTTGAATGGATTCTGAAGAATTTTTAACTTTGATTCATATAGAGCTGACCTCTCTCGAGTTTTTCTTAATTGCGTGAATTTTTACGACGAGTTGAAAAAAATATATTTTTTAAAATATCGACAGGGTGCATCCGTGTACGTATTTTGCACTCACGCGGAAAACACACCTTTGAAATTTAAGCTCCTAATTGGAAACAGAAGAATGTATTAAAGGGTTAAGATTATTTTCTATTTTTATGTTCGATTGAAAACCGTAATAGGATTAATCTTTGCATACAAAAGTTTCTTTATTACCAAAATATTATTAAGGAAAAAGTATCCATTTCTCGCGTTGGAAAAAATCGAAAAAGAATTTTCTGGATAAAAACCTACTCGATCTACCCAATCCTTGATTCTGTTCACAGAAAACTTTCCAACAACCATGGAACAAACTTCTCAAATCATAGTATCGTTTACGGGGGAATGGAGAGACGCGACACGGGCCAATAGAGTCGTGAAGTATTATCGTAAAGGAGGTTGATTGATTACACGCGACAAGGGGGCGATAATTTCGCGATAAATCTGAAATTAATCACGGTTACCAGCCGCGCATGCAACCCCGCGGAACGTATAATAATTATGTCCCGAACACGGTAATAGAATTAGCGGCGTGACTCGCGATCGTCGCGATACCAGCCTCTCTCCTCCGCGTAAGAATACCTCGCCACACTGTCAACAATCCGCTTAATCAATTACAAAACCACCATCTATACCCCCATCGTATCTGACCACTGTCAACAAAAGACTCGTTCAAACCAACCAACGAATCCACGCGGAAATACCTCCTGAAAACCTCCACCGAGCTCCGAATCCGCGAAACATCAATTTAAATAATCATCAACGCCCTCAATCTCAATAATTGCCCTAATCGTCATCATCCAACCCGATCCCCTCCTCCCTGTAAATTTTCTTCCTTCCTCCGAGCAGAATTTACATCTCGTCGTCAAGTCTGTCGAGGTTGCATCGAGCGAAAAGCCTCCCCTCCCGATTCGTACACGCACGCACGCACACCCCCGTGCAATCCCACGAGGATAACCCAGGCGCGGATGCTGCTGCAACCCTCGGCCATCTTTATTCCAGGACGGACAGGTCGAGAGGGTAGGCATCGGACCGTGGTAACTGGCAGCCCTAGAGGGAGCCGTTAAACCTCGTCCCCGGCCGGTCTACCTAGCCCACGTTTTCTCTTCTGATATACAACCAGCTCGACCGCTCCGCCGAGTTCCGACACGGAGGAGTTCGCCGGAGGAGGTGGAACGCTTGTCTCGCCGCCCCTCTCGCCTCCCCGGAAACGCGGGCGAAAACTCGAATGGGAAGTAAAGGTCGACGCAGGGGGAAGAAACTCCACCACCTGTCTTCGACGGTGAAATACGCCCGAAAATCTACTACTTTTCCAACGCGATACCTTCCAACTCGGAGGGGAGGAGATGTTCGAGGCAGAACGAACGAACGGTTTAGAGGAGCAACTGGTCTCGCTTCTCGTTTTTATTAGGCCATTTTCGGGAGACGTCGCGCGATTAATTTGGTCGTCATATTTTTCTTCTTCTCTCTCTTTTTTTCTTTCCGGCTAACAGAATTGTTTCATGCATAACTTGCGTCGATTTTTTCTGAAAAATCGTATGAATATACGAGGTGTAAGAAGCTAGAATGAGCAAGAAGTTTTTAGAAGTAAAAAGGAGTTAAAAAATGTCAGTTTTCTTTTTTTACAAAAAGAAGATAGAGATAACGATGGTCGAAAAGATTCGATCATCTGAATTCTTCGTTTTTGGACGGAGGAGGGAGTGTTGGATGTAATTTTTCTGAATAAGTCAACGTGCGGATCCAAAGTTATCCGAGCTGGCTGCCACCGTATTCGGCATTCCGTTCACAGAATCCAATAGCAGACACCTGGCTGACTCCCGAATATTCTGCGCCCGTGCACGTCCATCTAGTAGGTGAAGCCTAGATCGACCCAACTGGGACATAAATCATGGGTCAATGAACAAATATGTATGCAACACGTTCGCGTAAAAAGGAAACAGGAACAGGTGCATCACGCGCGGGGAATAGATCCAAGCGTTTCACTGTTATCGAACTATCCAAGATCCAAGTCTTTACTGAATGGTATTTAAATATATGCGCTTACTTCGAGCACGTAGAGATCGATTTAAAGCCGTGACTCGTTCAATCAATCATATCGATATTCGATTGTATCACTGATATAATTTACACAATTGTAAGATGTAATCTACGAGTTTACAATTCTCACTAGTTTACAATTCTATACGTCACTTTATTGTCACATTTTTCCAGATCTCTAGCCGTTATTAATCCTCCAATTTCCACAATACCATCTCCAAATTCAACCTCAAATAAATTCGAAAAGAATCGAATGAACCAGGGTCCAGTCGAACGTAGCATAGGAGATAAAGAGGTATGCATAGGCGAGTGGACAGATAAACGAGCGGACGGGGGTTAAAGGGGGGCTTATCTATCGAGGCAAGGATGATCTCCGGTATCCTGAAGGAAATTCGCTTCTCCTCGTCCCTCCACGACTCTCCTTAAGATCGGCCTCCCCACCGCTCGCGATATATCAAGACAGTTATCACCGAAATGAGATCATTTATTGCATTAAGACGACGTCGAGGCGTCGAGGACGAAAACGGAAAACTGGGGTCGTGGCTCGGCTATATTGGAACTCGCAGATAAGAAGAGAAAGGCCTTAGCTCCTCCTCTTTCCTCGACTACGATCGTCCACCACTTCCTCGCGACTTCATCCTCCTTCCGCTCTCACGGTTTCTTCCACCCTCTTCGAGAATCTTACGCGAAACGTCCGCGCAATTTTCGACATCCTCCCCCTTTCTTTTTTCTTTTTTTCTTTCCTCCCTCTCCATCTCTCTCGAGGCCGCGCTCTTTAAGCTTAATTGCCGGTATTTATCAAACGACGAAATAAATAAGCTGCTTACGTTTCCTTTGACGCCGAGGAGAGCTCGGCTTATTTAGACGAGGGCGATAAGTACATTAGACTTTCGTCGTTTATTAAGGATGAAGAGTGGATGGGGAGGTTAATCCGCTCCAACACCTACCTACACGAGACGCATGAGACACCCCTTGGAGGGTGGGGAGGAGGGTGGAGCGCGCGCGATACGACCGGATTTTTCTACGGTGGTTTTCGTCTTTGTGACGGTTTACGGATTATCGGAAAATTGTTAGACACGGGTGCTCGTGTTTTCCGCTGTCTTTAACGTGCTTTTTTGATGCGGTTCGGGGTGTGATCTCCGCGCAAAAAGGAGAGAGAGAGAAAAATTGAAAGGGAGTCGATAAAAGAGGCGCAAAAACGAGACGGGTTTCGAAATTTATATATATAAATTTTATCGGATAATAATAAATAATAAAATAATAAACGTCGAGAAACGATTATTATTAAACACATTAGGGATAACTTTACGATTAACGGTAAATACGAATATTCCTATCACAATTTCAATGGTAAAAATAATCTCTTCTCTGTTCATCCAAGGATCCCACCAGGATACCATGGCTTTCGCGCGCATGGTAATCGGCGCATTAAATCGCGGGGAACCGAAGAGCCGGGGTCGGTTTTCACAAAAGTCATCCCATTCGTCGAATCCCGGAGATCGAACTTTCAACCTGTTCGCGCGCCGCGAAACTTCCCCACGAGAGGAAGTTCTTGTAGACACTGGCACGCACACACGCGCGAGGAAAATCGAGCATTGTGCGCCGTAAGAAGCGGAGGATCCCAAGCATGTCCCCGTCCAATGTCCCGAAGCTGCCCCCTCCCCCTTTCCTCGAAGCAGCCGGCCCGTGAACCAACTGCAAGGGTGTAAATCTGAAAGTTGGCTAAACTGTCTACTCTCCCGGGTCGAGTCGGGTTTTGCACCCTCGTCTCTTCCTTCCTCTATTCACCACCGTTCGCCCCCGAGGCGCGATGTTTCTGCGACCACCCCTCAGCCCACTCCTCCCCCTCCCCCTCAAAGTGTGCGCAAGGATGCGAGAGAAACAACGCGAGAGTCAACCTCTCCCTTTGTCGGGGTTGGAGGGGAAATTGGAACTTTTTATTACCGGTTCGTTTCCAATTTTACACGGGATCGCGTCCGCCAAGGGTGAAACACGTGCCATTCATCGTCGTTACCTCCGTGGGGAGGAGAGGAGGGAGCCACGTAGTCGTGCATCGATGACTCGGCGTCGACCGAGCGAAATAAGCCGCGACTGGCGAGGAGAGATTGCCGGCCAGATCGGCTGGGCTCCTGGGATAACCGTTATGCGTTCTCGAGCGATCGTTTTCGAGTACGGGGATGGAGTGAGGGGAGAAATGGTTTTCAGAGACGTGGATGGAGGTTAGGTAATTGACGTTGAAATTGCGTTTCCTCGGCCTCGAGTCTTTTTGTACGTGCGACTTGGTGGTGGTAGAGAGGTATCTAAGGTGTGTTCGTAAGTGAATGTTTTCCTTTTGGGTGAAAGCGAGGATAAATGGAAATGGTATGCATTTTGTGTAATTTTATTGTGGGTAAAAATATCTTGTTTTCGATGATATCTTGTATCAAACAGTGTTCGAGATCGAGAAGTTGATTTATTTAATTTAAGAGTTACGATTCTTTCTTTTTTTTAGTCCTCTTGTCAAAATGTTGTTAAATCCAATTGATTTGTTGTTATACGTGATATTTATTAAATTTAGAAAAGAATTTGAAAGTAATAAGAGATGTTTGTCTCTACGCAAGCACAGATTCTACTTGGAAGGATTTTCTAGAGAAGAATTTTAATTAAAATTATCCTTTTGTCGTCGTTAAACGAGAGGCGAGAGTTGATATGAAATTAACATCGATATGTAATATTAATTGGATCATTTTGCGTAACAACATTACAACGGAACGAACAAGTACTCTGTTTGCAGTGTAAATATATACGATTACCGATCGATTCATTTTAATATAAAACGATTTTCATTCGTGTAATATTGCAGAAACGATAATGATATGCGTGAGCGGAATTTTCTATGGTGGCGGGAATATCATTCACAAATGGCATTATTAAAAATATCCATTTTATTTTTCTCTCACGAATTCATAATATAACGGCAAAACACGAGTTAGTTAAACATTTGAAATATCTCGTTCTCTACGACGCAATTGTACTTTCACATTATTCATTTCCAAAACTTCAAAACTGAAATTATATAGATTTATATAATACAAATCTCGATTTAATATATCTTGCATCTATCTGAATTTCTATCTTCAATTTATTTATTTTAAATTTTACCTGCAGATTTATTCGTTTCGTTTATTTTGCAATATAATCTGCAAAACGTGAATGAATTTTTCCTCTCATCTCAGAAAAGCACATATTTATATTCATTAATCCCACTAAATTAATAATATTACCAAGATATTGAAATAAATTAGCAAACGTTCTTATAATAAATATAACACAGAAGGGTTAACACACATTTCCTTTAAGTAATCTTTTCTTCAACAATTTCAAAAAAGACAATCCCACTTAACTTAATAACGCTTGTACCAACTCAAAATTTTTCAAATCGTTCTAGTATTCCCTTCACTTCCCCCCTTCGATCACGTCTATCGAAGAGAATCACGACTTCTACTTCTCCATCGCATCAGGGAAACGGAGGGGGCTGTAATGCGCCGCCGCCACGTCTGCGAAGTTTAATTATCCTGGCCGCAGGTGAGGGGTACCATGGATCCACTTACAGCACTGGCCAGGTTACGATTCAGCAATTATACTTCTCCTCTTGCGAGACGTATATCCAACCGCGCACGAAATCCAAGGGCTTCCCCTCCCCTTCATCCACACATCTACGTCATTACAGAAAATGAAAATCACGAACTGCATCGCTTTTGGAGGACGAAGACTTCGAGAGGAGGGTGGATCGTTTCCTCTCCCCCAAGGTTCGCCACCAATTCGCTTGAATTTTGATTTTCAATCAAGAGGGGAAACAGAGACCACAGAAGGTGTACGTATACATATATATATATATGTCTATCTCTCTATAGTTATGCATAGACGCGCGGGATACGCAACGGTGGCCGTCTCGCGGAAGGAGAGGGGTTGGAGGAGCGGAGACGCGCGTTGGGATTTAGCTTCCGTGTACAGCTGTACCGTGCCAGGGAGGGGGAGGGAGAAGGTTTGAATATGCATGATGCATGGGCATTAAAGCCTGCCTTCCTGCGCGTCGTCCACCACCCCCGCGCGCCACGTATGCAAATAGCGGGCCACCGACGGTACCGGTTCCGCCACCTCGAACGCCGCAGCCTGCCGATACCCGCGAAATTGCGTGCGCGTGAATTTTTTTCTCTGATTTTTCTTCCTCTCCTTTTTTTCCATTCTTTTTTTTTTTTAATTGTTGTTCTCTATCTATCCATCTATCCTTTTTTTTTCAGTCGCTTTTCCGTCGTTCAATTCTGTCCCGCGCATCGTATTCTGGCCGCGAACGCGAAGCGTGTTCGGGTGGAACAGCGATTTGGGGGGATAAGGGGTTGGGTTTTTTTCGAGCTTTCGAAAAATCCATGGGGATTGCGCGGGAAAAAAAGGGGATGCAAATTAATATTAGCATGAATTACTATACGAATTGTTCTCGTGTGAATTTCGTGCGGGTTGAACTGTAGATGGGATGTTGGCGCTGGTCGAGCAATGCACGGTTTCTACGATTTGCGGAAATGTTTGCGAAAAAATTGGAAATGTCGGGCAATGAGGAGTATATTGAAAGAAAGTTGTATCGATGATAAAGTTACGTCGATACTCGTTGCATTTTGTTGGAATTGTATTTCTTACGAGGAAATATATAATGCGTTTGGAAAAGATTATATCTCATCGATTAGAACAATTTTTCGAACTCGATGTAAAATATCTTTGTTACTTTGCTTGTTTGAATAAATAAAAGACAGTATCCTTTGCTATTCCGTTTTTCGATCGGATTGAACACTTCCCGGAGATAATAGGGAATTTATTGCAAGGGGAAACACGAATCAATAATAATTTCGCGGCATAGATGTTATTATCCGCCTTGACCAGAATTTCGTGCTAATAGATCTCCGTTAACTCGACGATCAACGTTTTCTGGGATTATACTTGAACCTGTCAAACTTTTATTGCTGATCGTCTAAGTATTTCTCATAATCAAAATATACAAGATTCAACAAAGAACGAAAGAAAAATCAAAGAGTTGAGCAGAGTGTGATTTGCAGTAATCGTACAATTTAAATTTCAAAAATAATAAAAAACTAGACAGAGAAAATTCATAAATCACAACGATATTTTATTCAATCTTTCTTTCAATACTCTCCATCTTTTAAATTTCGTATTGGAAATCTCTCAATTTCACTCACGGTTAACAAAAATGAAAAATGTTCGACCTACAACCAGATAAATGGCCGATCACTCGTGACTCAATACACTATTAAAGAAAAATGAAAAGGATCGGTTAAAAGCAATACCTTTTAATAATATTCCAATTCACATCTGGATCGGCCATCTTAGTGAGTCCTTCGTGAGTTAATTTCGGCAAAAGCAAATAAAGGGCCACGTAAGAAACGTAATTGCTTGCAATCACGCCAACTGGCCTGAGGAATTCGAATCAGTCTTTGATATATATATTGAAGTTCGAGAACCCGAAAAAGAAATCAAGAAGAGAGAAATAAAGGCAGCCAAGAATATATATATATATATATATCTCATTTGCTGGCCGGTAATTGAACAGAAGAAAGAAGAAATGGCGATCGACGTGCATCGAAACGTGCTTCCTGAAATTAATTGACGCCCACCTAAGCCTCGATAAAATAACGCCGGCCGCGGTATAATTGGAAGACTCTTTCTCTCTCTCTCTCTCTCGTTCGATTATTAATTCCGCGGCCACGGGACGGAAATGAAAACACAACTCGCGGGATACCGCGACGAATTCAAACTCTGCCATCTTTCGAAACGATCATCATGGCGGCCAGCCGGAAACGGTTGTATCGTTATGCGGCGACACGCGTTAATTGGCTCGTTACCGACATTCGCCGGCCAGAGCAAATAATTTATTACGCGTGTATGATGCGACCGTGATTGGAATATAATGTTGATAATGGACGGCCGATTATACCTATCGCGGCCGGAGGTGGTTTCGTGATTTCAAGGAGCAAATTTCGATCCGTTTTCTTGTTTACCTAGATTCCTCGTTTTTATCGTGCCTGAACTATTACTTTTCTCGAGCTATTGGAAAATAAGCTAGTAAGATAATTCCAATCGCATCCAATTTGCGTTCACTTTTATAATAATTTTTCGTTCGAAACGATCGAGATTATATAAAAGAATTATATATAAAAGAAGCCGATCGAATAGCCACGAATAAATATTATTTTAATAATTACTCGAGGTTAACTTTATTCGAAACTTTTTCCAACTTCGTATCAACGTATACACGACATCATATAATCGAAACGTGAATTAAAAAGATCCGTAGAAATTGAAGAGAGTCTTTCACGGGCGGAAACAACATTGCAAGCAGAAGTCGTGTCGTCGTTGTAAATCGTTACGCGTATAATTATCCACGTCTCCACGCGTACAGAGATTACAAAGGAGAAAAAACACCGGCGCTCTCAACGGACACGTACGCCGATCACGTACAAAACCCGGTGTTTTCTCGCGTTCTCACACCGCCCCTCGTAATATCCTCCCGGGTGGTGTACGATTATTGTTCTTCCACCGATGATGCAACGGCCGTATAGCGAAACGTCCGGCGGGAATGGGCACGCGTGTATGGATATCAGACGCACGTGTTTACCAGGGCGGCGTTTGTAATTACATTTCGGTTACACGTAGCTCGCTGATTTTCCGCTGACGCCGAACAGGCATGAACATAATTCGACAAAACGGATATTGATATCGCCGTACCACCGCTGTTCCGGACAAATGGCCGTGCCCTCGTGTTGCCCGGACGCGAGATAAATTTTCAACCCCTCCCCTCCTCCACCCCGATCCGACCAAATTGCCCTGTAACGAGCCCTGGTTGCTCGGTTTCGAGATCGAAATTTTTCTTGCACCAATTTTTTCCCCCCTCCCCCTTGGAATAATTATATCACAGTGACGAATAGGAGGGCAAAAGTTTTCGTTATTACTCGTTTAATAAGCGATCACGCGACACGCTTGTTCCTTATTTTTATCAGATTTCCGGACTTGGATTGTTAAGATTTCTTATTAAGAATTCTCATTTTCAGAGAATGGGAGAATCAATCAAATGATAAGCCTGGGTTCCGTTCACCTCTGAGTCACGAAACAGTTCGACGAATAAATTATTCGTCGGGGGGGAAGGTTGGATCGAACGAGATCACAAGGCATCGGCGATCTGGGAAAAAATTACAGGTATATATACGAGACGAGGATATTTTCCTGATTAGAGAGCGGCAGTTCGATTCGAAGAAGAAGAAGAAAAATAATAATAATCGATAGATACAAGGAAATCGTCTAATTTCACATTTAATGAAACGTGACCCCGTCTAGCGTTTCGAAAACAAAGCTGGTGGTTCCGAGCCACGCGTACAAAATATGAGTAATAGGAGAGAGAGAAAACGGGCGGTTGGGGGTGATTTAGTATTAGGATTTATTAGGGCCGCTCGCCCTCGCGGATACCCAGCGAGGGTAAGACCTTATGATTTCTCCAGGGGACCCATACACACGACTTCGACTAATGCACCTGGCTATCTTTACTTTCTAGCAATTCTTCCCTCTCCGAGTGTTGCGAGAAAAGACGTTCGTATATTTATATTTAACGGCCCCCGAACTGTTATTGAAACGGAAACAGGGAGAGTTGAAACATTTTACAGATGGCGCCGAATCTAAACGGATGTTCGTTCTTATTTCAGATACTCCTCCGTCACAATTGTTTCGCAGTTAAAGAGTTTATAGAAAATGGAAACGTGTCAAATTAAAATTGCAATACGAAGCAGTATGCATTTTAATTACCGACAAGGGGAGTCCCTTCTCTTTCTGGCCAACCATAGGACCAAAGGCAGCCGCTGTCAGGAATTGCAAACTTACCTGAAAAAAAAGAAAAATAAATAAATAAAAGATAGTTAATAATGGGATCGACGCGACAAATTCGCGTTGAACGGCAATACGAGATAAGACTGGCTGTTATCATCCGAGGATATCGTAAACAGGGGTGTTTGCCGAAGGCTCGGCGGAAAGTGATACGTGACACGCATGCCAGTGAGGAGGTAAAGGCTGGATTCACGGACGGGCTTAAATTTCCATTAGTTACACGACAATGCCGGGCCCGACTACTCCGGACACATAAATGGGATCTAATGCGCTCACTGGAATTACCAAAAATGCAATGTCGACAAGGTTATGCGCGAACATTTCACACCATTGCCATTATTCAACGACACGGAGTGTACGTGGACGAGGAGGAGAGTAGGGGGAGGGGACAGAGAGGGGAAAAAAAAGAAGTTTGATACGTATACGCGAAATTTAAATTTCGCTTTTGAAGTGATATCGAGGAAGGAAACCAGGGTGAAAAAAAAACTATTTTTCTAGTGCTTTGTTCGGTGAATAAAAGTTTTTTTTCTCTTTTTTAAAATATTTTCAGCATGAAAAAGTAGAAGTTATTTACTTGTGTATGTAGGTTTCAAATATTGAAAAAAATATAGAAAATACAGTATCGATTTTTTCTCGAGCCATCAATTTCCAATTTCTCTGGTTAATCTTTATATAAGCAAGCCTATTTCCGTTGTAATGATTCTTCGTATTCTTTACAAAAGAATATCGCGAAACTGTTCCTGGTTTAATTTTATAACAATTAATTCGTGTTACGTGATTTGTACAGATATTGTATTCGAAATTACTGGATTGCCCAAAGAGTGAATGAGTTAAAACAAAAGTATCTTGTGACGGGATATTATTCACCCGACGATCCTTTTCATTTATTCTTCGAATGTTGAATACAAAATATTCTTAATAAATTTATCAATGTTTTTTGATATATTTAATTGTAGCAAAGCTACCAGTAAACGATAGTAAGTGTCGTATATCAAGTTGCACGACTTCAAGAGTCATATTGGTTCCCATAACAACAGAGTCGTCATAATCTACCCCTACAATCCAACTGACATCGGCATTGAATTACATCGGAAGCCGTTCTATTGATTTACATCGACTTGTAGTTATCGATATTGTATCGTGCAAACATCTAGTAGCACAATCAAGTCAATAGTCAATAAGTCTTGCTACCTGTCGCATATTAATATTCAAATTTTCGTACTACCGATGATGGACACTCTTTATTCAAGAGAATTATCATATTATCAAGAAATTCATAATGTTAATATAAAGTTATATGAATTATAGAATTATTGGAATTAGTTCTTACAATATTGAGCAATGTTGAAGAATAAAGACATGTAAAAATGATATTCCAATAATAAAATATTCAATAAAATAACCATTGTTATAATATTTAAGAGATGAAAAATATATTTATTTAAATTCCGCTTCGTCAAAAGATGAAATCAATTTCTTTCTTTACGTCTCAAGATTCCAACAGCCTACGACGTTTAAAAATAATCCGTTAAAATTACCAATAAAAGAGGATATAAAAAATTCTAAGATTTCCATTTCTACGAATTAATCTCCTATAACATCCATATTTCTTATCTCGCCTCTATCGAGTAATTAAAATTTTCTATCCATCTGTTTTTAATATTTGCCAGTAATATAACTCGTATAAACGTAAAACGAGCTCGCTCGATGGAAAGCGTTACGATACGTCTCTCGGAGACCGAATAAGGAGTAACGAGTCGTTAAGTTTAATTAAAAAGAGAAATGGCGGGATAATGCGGCAAAGTGTCGCCAACGAAATGTGGCCAGTTTACGAGGTGGTTATAGCCTCAGAGATTTCATCGTGTGAACGCTTCAACCGTATACCTTCCGTATCCAGGCGACATTAATTTCGTGTATACCTTGGCCGTGTCGACTTGTTTCGAAAGTTTACATCGAGTATTACTTGTTATTACTTGTCATCGAGGCGAGCTTGACTTTGTTCAATTTCTCTGATCGGCTAACCCGCTCCTCGTTTCTAGTTACCTGCTACTACAACTTCCCGTAAAACACGACGAAAACTGGCAAAACTTTCGATTAAAACGACACGAATCGTATTGAAGAGGAGGAATAATAGGGATGATTTTTTTACACGGATTGTTGATTTTCTTTTCCTCTTTTACATTTAATCTTTTATTTTTCAGTTGACGAGTGGATTCTATTTCTGCAAAAGAAGTAACGCGTATTGATCGACGTTATTTTGGAAGATATGGAAATAAACGGGAATGAAAAAATTGTAACTCTAAATATACGAAACGGGTATAAAAGAAGAAATAACATATCTATTAGAAGAACAAATTTACTCAAATTTTTCCAAGGAATGAAAATTAATTTTCATCGAGATTCAGAGGACGTTTTCTTTTCCAACACTTCATTAGAATTGAAAGACACATACACGTAAATTATATATTTTTTAAACAAATTTAAATAACTCGAGAAATATTATATAAGTTTTTCTTTTTCTACTAAAAGTCCATTCCAGACAATGGACACGAGAAAAAGAAAACGGTCGATAGAGAATCAGAATCTCTTCAGCCGAAGGGTAGTCAAAGTCTAAGGGTCACTTACTATCGGGACCCATCAATTTTCTTCCAGAGAAAACTTCTATAACTCATCATCGACCGATGCTTCTCTCTCTCCCTTACCCTCGACAAGGCTATAAGGTATTGTTCGCCTTTTATTTCCCATAAAACTTCAAAACTCCATCCAAACATTACGACGTACGAAGAATTCGTTAGTATCCATCACTGTAGAGAGACAGAGTCTGTAAATGGCAGTCGCGCAATATCGTTCGGAAAATATCGCATGTTGAAATCGTGTGTGAACGATATTCGATCGCCAACACGTGTCGTTATGCACGAACATTATCACGCCAAGATGCAAGCACACGGTTTTGGTTGTTGCAGTCGTACATAAAGTCTTTGGAGAACCGTTCTTGCTGCAAACAGAATATCAGGGTAGCACGTGGCGAGGCACGCAACAAATAGCCTCGAAAGCACGCATCCCCCAGTTACGCCTCGAGTGTGTATTCAACCCCTCCCCAGTTGCCCTTCCATCACGAGTTGGACGTATGTTTTTGCTCTAAGAAGTAAGTTTTCCTACGATAGATAATAATAATAATAGGATTCGATATGAATATCTCTTGATCGTTTTTGAATCACGATCTTTTGTAATATTTAAGTTAATTTAAACTTTCCGTGAGATAAGGATTTAAGAAAAATTATATATAAAATTGTAGGAGTTGAAAATATAGTATACGTTTTTTAAAGAAATAGATATAGTTTAGGAATTATGATTATTTTTTTTTTCTGAATAATACATTGGATTCGAACTTAGATACGATATTCCCTTATTATATTCTAATATTGTCTTTTAAATGGAAGTAAAATTCCGTCACGAACAGGATTCCGTGTTTTATTTAAACGAGTATCTAAGGTTTATCGTTTGTCGAGTGTATCGATCCATTTGTCGAGGAGGATGATACTTTACCCCAATGTTATCGTATCTCTGTCGTTCTTTTTCATTCTCCTTTTGTCTATCTTGCTCTCTGTTCTTAGTGGAACGAAGTTAGCGATTGTTCGTTGTTGTTCTTTGATTGTAAGTTTGTTTTCCTTTTGCTGATTCGATGGAACACACGTACGTGTCCACAGAGAGAAAGAGAGAGAGAGGGAGAGATATCTTTGATACAATTTCTTCTTTTTTTTTTTGTTTTATATTTTCGTTTTGAAACGAATATTGTGTGCAGAATACATGTGTCTGTTTTCTTTTGTAATTTCAACTCGTAGCGGCTGGTAATGACTGGAAATGGAATCGGTGATTGCGTTTTGGACGTCCGTTACATTTGCCTTTACGATTGGAAAAAATCGATGATTGTTCCAGTGAACACGTTCGACGCCCCTAGGCGACTTCGTAACTGGCCAATCGAATTCGTTTGAAATAAACCTGACCTGGTTTCAAAAAACCACGTTCTTCAAAATAGTACAGGGTAAAATTTATACGAGGAAAAGGCACGAAATCATTTCTAGTACATTCGGGTCATTTAAATAATTCATTATAAAAAAAGGAAACTTCTTTAACTAATCAGTATCTTATCCTATTTTCTTCTTTCGTTCTATCCAGATTAAAAATATATACGATAACTTGAAACTTTCAAACTTATTTACTTTATCTACCTAAATCGATTTAAAATCATTAATAAACTCGTTACAAGCACTATTGTTTCAAAAATAAATATATTTATCGTAGAATGTACTTTAAAACTTAAACTCCTATTAATTAAATCCTATTAAAATTAAGAAAAATTTAAAGCGCTATAACTTCGAAGATAGTAACTTCCGGTCAATGGGTGAAGGATGGTTAGAAGCGCGGAACCTTCCTCTTTAAAACGCGCTTTCATTGATCCCGATACGATTTCCGGTTCCCGAGATATCACCGTGTAAAGAAAAGGTAATTTTTAATCATTTATTTTAAACCTAATCAAACTCTATTAAAATTAGAAAAATTTTAAAGCGCTATAACTTCCAAGATAGTAACTTCCGGTCAACGGGTGAAGAATGGTTAGAAGCGCGGAATCTTCCTCTTTAAAACGCGCTTTCATTTATCCCGATACGACTTCCGGTTCCCGAGATATCATCGTGTAAAGAAAAGGTAATTTTTAATCATTTATTTTAAACCTAATTAAACTCTATTAAAATTAGAAAAATTTTAAAGCGCTATAACTTCGAAGATAGTAACTTCCGGTCCATGGGTGAAGGATGGTTAGAAGCGCGGAATCTTCCTCTTTAAAACGCGCTTTCATTTATCCCGATACGACTTCCGGTTCCCGAGATATCGTCGTGTAAAGGAAAGGGTAATTTTTGATCGTTTATTATCTCTGTCCTTGTCACTTACTCGGATCTCTCGCTCGCGCCTCGTCTCACTGACCTATCCCAAACTCCAGACAAGCGACAGACGCGATTCTTGGAAATAGTACACACTTCCAGGAAAAAAATGTAGGTCACTGGGTCGCGGGCCCATTCATAATTTCTTTCTAATGCGTCATACTTTGACTCCTTGTATCTCGGCAACGGATCGAGATATCGCGATAAAACAAAGAGGAATTTCAATGGTATGATTTTCTCTACTTTCTAAGTGGATTGTGGTGACAAAATGTTTAATCTTTTTTTAGATTTTTTTATATGAAAAATTGAAGTTTCATTTATGACTTTGCGGGAATATAGTGATTTTATATTTGTGATATAAAGTATATAACACGAGTGAGCTTGAATACACGTTTAAACTAAATAAAAATAAAAATCTACAGTCTATTGATATAAATACTTTTAATTAAATAAAATCGATTGATTTTCTATAGCCGATATTAAATTTATTTCATCTAATTAATTTCCGACTGTGTAATAATATATCGAAATCCTTCTTTTAATTTATCAATTAAAAGAAAAAAAAATGGAAAAAAGAAACGGAACAAACCGTCATCGATATAGCTCGTTTCACATGATGTAAACCGTGAAAAATCCGTGTCCAACCTGTTCGACCTATTTCCGAGGGAATAAATTGCCGCTTTGGCGGTACACAGAGAGCTCGTTTCGAGCATTTTTCGCCAGAAAACCTGTTTATCGATTTATGCGCGCAAACGTGGCTATTAGAAATGTATTACGAGCCGGTGTTTGCAATTTTATGGCAATCAGCGATGCTACAGATCTAGGATATATTTTCCTCCCATTTATCCTCTCCCCTGTCTTCTTTTTTCTTTTTTTCTTTTTTTTCTCTCCCCGTTATACAAGATATCCGCCACCTTTTCACCAAGGCAATAAGTTTTCTCGTTGATGCATTTATGTTCGCGTGTAATACCTTAACGTTTTCTCCAACAATATCGTTCCTACTACTGGCTTCCAGTACTAATAGGAGTACAATTTCAGTGTTTCTGTGCCTGGTTATGCCAGGACTCGGTACTGGGTCGCGTTAACGAGGGTCGAAAACATGGGGATTTGGTTGCGTGGTGTCGCCCTTATCTCTCGGTCGTTGCCCTAATTTTCATGGATTAGAATAAAAAAAAATGGAGGAGAAGGACAAAGGAAGGGGAAGGAACGCGAGAGAGAAGAATGGAACAGGAAAGGAGGGTGGCTTACGTGTAACTGCACGACGTCCACGTGCTCTTTTCATCCCTTCCTTTCGGCTCGCGAGGCTTGCGAGCACAAAGGCTGCTTTCGAGGAAAAAAGCAATTTCAATATTTGGCACAAAAGAATTTTTTTTTTCCGGGAAAGGGGAATATCGATTCTTGAATATGTATTGGGAACGAGTCGAATGGGAATAAATTGGAAGACCAGCTATCCGCGGTGGAAAATAATTTTCATGAAACTCTCGAGGATAATTCTATGAGGATGAACTTCATCGAAACGTTTCGTTACGATCACGAAGAAGTAGAAAGATAGACAAATTTCAATTCTGTTTCCAAAGTTTACAACGGATTTCTAATCACGAAAATATTTTTAAATAGTTGTATTATATTACAATAATATTGTTTATTAAATTTAAATTTGTCTTGTTTATTTATAACTCTGAAAAGAGTTAGATATGTATGTGGTGATGAAAAAAATTAATAAAAAAGAATGAACATCGTCGTAACTGGGATTTGAACAGAAGAGAAAAAATTGTTTCATAACAAATTGATTTAATATATCCATTATTTTATTAATAAGAGTAAATATAATTATTATACGTATAACATTAAAGTTTCTTGCACAAGAAGGACGAATTGCACGAAGATAAACAAGAAATTGAAACGTGGTTCGTAACAAAAAGACAGGAGGAGCGAAAAACTGAAATGACGAGTACGAAACTGGGCAAAACGACAAAAGTTTACATATCTTTTTCCCGCCCGTCGAAGTCTCCCTATTTAAATAAAGTTTATTGTCAGAAAAAATTAGAATTTACATCCTAGTTTCAGTTTATAACGAAGTTATAAACTAATAAAAGCGAAGTCATGGAGATGTCCAGAAAATGGGAAAACTTTCTCGCCGAAAAATGAAATGGAAAAATTCCTTTTAGAAATGTACGATGTCCCCCCGCTCCCTTTTTTCATAACAAAAGAAAAAAAATATACACGCATCTCGAATCGAATAAAATAAAAATTTAATCGAGACGCAATTTCTCGATCTCTTCTTTCTGCCCGCAAAAAGGAAAAAAAACAATCAACACAGGAAAAAAACAAAGGTTCTCTCTTCTAGATTCCTTCAGAATTCCAGGGTAAAAAAGAATTTCATAAATTATCCAATTCCCGAGCGTAATTTCCACCGCATTCTATTACCCCGCCTTTCGCGGTAATAAAACTCGCGTTATCGAGCACACGCTTCCCGCTCCCCCTCCCTTTTTTCCCCCTTTTTAATCTCCTCTCAATAACTCTCCTCGCTACGCAGCCAGGGCAAACTTTAAAACCAATATATCGAGCGCAAGTTTTCGGAATTCCCGATCGTATCGTCGCCTTCTTCGAGTGGCCCAATTTCTCCCCGTGGAACTTTAATGAAAAGAGTTCCACTCGCTCGACAAGGAGGAAGATCTTCGACGTCAATCGAATTCTTGGCCGGATCGATATACCCGGCGATAAACCGTCGCGGTTCCCTCTCTCTCTCTCTCCCTCTCCTTGGGGATCATCGTGCAACGTGTCACGAAAGGGGTGCGCGCAACCCCTGGCAGCGGCAAGACGATGGAAGAGGTTTATCGGATGGCCGACACGCGAGGGATCCTATATCGTCCTCCTATAACGCCTTCGTATCGGTTATCGCGTTGTAAACCTTATCTACAGCGCAACAGAGTATTACTCGTACGATTGAACGCGTGAAACGCGGTATTGTTGTTGTTGTTGAGGGGTGATTGTTCGGCGAGGTGAATGGTGCAACAGCTTGTTAAGTCTGCTAGGTGAATGGGATTGAAACTGGGAAGGATGGATCCATGGTGTGTAATACAGTGTGCAAGATGGCGTATAATGGGATGATATTGGGAGGGAAGGGTTCGAAGGAATTGAGAAGCAACCTTTTTTCTTCTGTTTCAGTTCGATGGGAATTGGTATGATTCCCTCTCCAGATATATGTATCGAATAGAATCGTTCTGATGAGTAACGATCCTTCTTTGCGATATAATTGGAAATTTATTTCTCGTGAAATCTTTCCAAACCCACGGGGAAAATTAAGTTTTATTTATACAAGCGATTCGATTCACCTCCTGCTACATTCCTCGGCATTAATGCAAATCGAAGAAAGAAAACCGGCTAATTCAATAGTAGAATCGAAAAACCATTGGCGCGACATCCATCCTCTCCCTCTTTCCTGGTTTTTCGAAGTCAAGGGATTTTTCGAACAGCTTCCTGGCCCGATTACGTATCCTCTGGCCGCCGAAAATGTAAAAGTTTCGAAACGACATAAAACCGGATGGCGACAGGTTTGTAAAAACGTTCGAATGGCGTCCTCGATAAATTCTTTTTCGAAAATGTCGAATTTCGTTCGACGTTGTTCGACACGCAAATTTTTCCACGCTTGGAGCACGTGATGCTACGTGTTTACGCAAATATCCAATCCCACGTAATTTCTAACTGTATCGTATATAATGTTCGTCTATAGTTCTAGAATCTAAATTGTAAATGAGTAGAGAGAGAGGAATAAATTTCAAGAGATTTGGAAAAAATTTAAAGATATAACGACGAATTTCTGTATAGATTTCTTATAGAAGATTACATATACATATATATATGTATAACTACGCGTATAACGCACGAGTGGAAGAGGAAGAGGATTAATATTTGTCACACGAAGAAAGAGTCGATTTACTCGAAAGGTTTAATCAACCGTATGGCGTTAAATCTATCGATGAATCTGGATGCAGAAAAAAAGAAGGACGTCATCTTGCACATATGCACGCCCAGCCAGTGCAACCAGTGATTATCGTAATTATGGAACGTTTGAACAGCCGTGAGTAACGTTACCTTCATTCGCGTCGTATTCAGAATAATCGAGGTTCCCTGTTAACTGTCAACATCGTGCACACCGGTTGCACACCCGTTTCGAATAATTAGGATCCGTCTAATTAGCACTTTTCCCTTTCTTTTAACCTAAGAAATTCACTTTCCACCTCACCGCGTGTTAAGCTGTTCGAAATAATCGTCGAGATAATTGGTCAAAGACGCTTGGGTTGAGAGAGAATTTCGATATCCACGAGCTCTTGATTCGATAGCTTATAATTTTAAAATTCTTGTGCAAGAAAAATCATCGGGTTTTTAAATTGGTTCTTAAAAAATTTTTCATTTTTCTAAGTAAAATAAATATATATATATATATGTACTTGTGTTTTTGACAAATATCTTAACACGCACCAACGAGCGTGGATCGATTCGAGGCGCGTAAATCTAACACGAAAATGATCGTCTCTGTGAAAGATCTTTAATTAAACGTTTCATAAATCACGGCAGACCGCGAGGGGGCGGGGACCGTTGAAACGCGGGGACAAATTAATAAGATTAATTGGTT
This sequence comes from Apis cerana, assembly GCF_029169275.1. Classification (NCBI taxonomy): domain Eukaryota; kingdom Metazoa; phylum Arthropoda; class Insecta; order Hymenoptera; family Apidae; genus Apis; species Apis cerana. The sequence goes on from NC_083857.1 coordinate 6,037,420, forward strand.
GCCAGTTTGGGAAATGTTCGACGCGATCCCGCTTATTTGGACGTGCAATCGTTGGAGGGATGATATTACCCGGCGAAGAATATTAATTTTTAGCCGGAGGCCCTTTGGAAAATATGTTTTCTTTTGAGCCGAACGGGGCGGACCTTGGAACGATCGGGAGGGATAAACGTCGCAGATGGGAAACACGAGAAGAGATTGATGGATTCGACCGATTTTAACGAGCGTTACGCGACGATTAAGCCCCTGTCTCCGCTTTCGAAACCGTTATATCGGATATTTGCATAGGGCGGCGTGGGTCACGAGGCACTCGTTGCTCCGAGTATTGGATTAATTAAAGATCGAGGCCGAAGCGTGCCATTACTCGGCCCATTTTCGAATGCGACGTTATTGTAAAAATTAGAAATATTTTAAATTTGGAAACAGGCTGATCAAAGAGGCTTGATGGTATTGTTTCAAAGTGACGTATGGCTTAATTATTATTTGAAAAAAACATTGTTCTCGGCCTGATATTAAATTTATCCATCAAGTTTATGTATCGAGTAATGAGTTATAGTATTAATTAATAGACGAGCATCTGAATTGGAAAAAGTGAATTCTATTTCTCTTTCAGTCGCATCGATTACAGAAGAATTACAAAACAACAATTAATTCTCTAGGAGTAGCCAATCAATTAAAAAGGAAAAAACATAAACGCTTCAATGTGAATTCACATTTATTCAAAGAATTTATGATCAAGTGAAAGGGAAACTTGAAAGAGAAACTTCTTTTCGTGTACGTGTTCCTTTTAGGCTCGATAGAAACTTAGGGTGTCGTATCTCGAGCAGTATCCTCTTATCGATCAACGACCCCATATATTCCACAGATAACGTCCCCGTATTACGACGGATGTCATTCTAAGCGTTAAACGAGTGCACGACGATTAGTAATCAGAGACAAATGATAGTTGCCCCCGGAGCTTAGATACCGATCTATCTCAGGCCGAGTCAGCTGAAACAATAATTTTCTTCTGTTTGAAGAAGAAATTTTGATTAACAGGTAACTACGCGTTTCTCGTCGAAAGATCATTTATCACTTATCTCAACCATGAAAACATTCTTACGTATTCTTGCTGTAAGAACGTTTCTTATAAAATTATTGTTTTAGTGAATATTAGTAGCTGCATCTTCAGAATCGAGTACACTTGCTTAAACACTTAAGATGCTAAACAATAACGAAAGGAAACAACTGCAAGAATAATCTGTCATCTCTTGATTAATCCTCGTGGAAAACTTAATACCATCTTTCGACCCATTATTATTACGAGAAAGGAAAAGAAATAGCCCCGAAAATTTCCATCGACGAACGAATCGACCGTTTAAAACGTAAACGATTACGAGGAAGAACAATTACGAGAAATCAAAGGGGCGGGAAAGGAAAAGCGGTCACAATAAACGATATACAGTGCATCGATTCACCAGCCCGCATGCACCGTCTCTCGCTCGATCTCTCTTCATTGTTCCTCAAAACCCGCCAACACTTTTGTCGGTCGATGTACCTTTTTAACAGGGACACGCTACAATGTGACGCGTTCAGCCCGATATGCTCCAAACAATCTATTTGCCGGACCATTGTGATCGAGCCCTCATTGTTCCTTGCAAACAGTGTTTTTCTGTACGCGCAAACGCGCCAGAAAGTCGAGGCAACAACACGCAGGATATACACAGGGATTTACACCGATCGTCCCAGCCAAAAGTGCTCCCCGATATTTCCGGTTTGTATTTCCGCTACGGATCGACACGTCACGGATCGACGATCCTTCTCTTTCTCTCTCTCTCTCGTATTTCCACTCACGCGCGGGTATAAAGGCCCGTCAAAGTCAAAACACAATTAACGTTGGAATTGAATAAAGCTTACTTAAACGAACGACACAATCGACCGTTCTATTTCGCGTAATTGGATCGATAATTGTATATCGAGCGCGAAAAAGCGGGCTCGCAACTCGTAATTATTCGCGTTCTCGAATCTCTGTGTTGTCTTGTTACGGGTTCTACCTCAAACGTGGTATCCGGACGACACCGTCCTTTAATCGAATTTTCTCACGGCTTGCGCGCAGTTACGCGCGCCTCTCGATGGCCACGCTCGCTCGCTGGAGGAGTGGATAGACGAGTGTTAATTGGTCGAATTCGAGAGGGATTCTTTTTTTTTTTTTTCAGAAATCGCCTCGTTCGAGTTTTGTGATTGACTTGATTGACGGCGAGAATCGGGAATCATTGAATAATTGACGCGAAGAAAATGTGTATCTGTTAACGGCAAGGAATAATATTCAATTGGATAATGAAAAAAATTGTAGAAAAAGAAAAGAAGAACGTGAAACAAGAGCGGAGGATGATAATAATGATTGAAAGGAATATAAATATTCTTTTTTTTTTTAGATCTCAATCAATGAGGTTTCGATGAAGTTTCGATTTTTGAATCGAACGATAACGTTGAAAAAAAAATTCCAATTTGAAATGAACGTATTAATAATGATATTTTTTAATTTAAGAACACGATTAAGAACGAAATCGAAAAAATGCAAAAGATTCGACCCTTTTGATCTAACGGTTGACAAGATTACTACGAGGATCAAAGTACCATCGTACTTTCTGCATAAATTATGCCGCATAAATGTTCTTATTATGCTCAGGAATCGGGCAATAATCGCGAATTTTGAATTGCAAACGCGAGACTCGGCGAAATTCAATTTCAAGTTGACTTCGCGAATGAATCTATAAAAAGTTTCACTCTTCTTAAAGAAACTTATCTACTCTCTTTCAAGCGTCGAGCAATAATGTCGAGAGTATGACAATTGCTGTTATTTCACCAATCTTTTCTTCTTTTTCAATAATTAATCATAATTATTTCGATTTACTTTGTTCTCTCTTAAATTTGATTAAAAAAGATATATTAATCATTTTCTATTTTTCAGGTGTATTTACTTGTAAATTCAAATCGTACCAAATTAAATAATTCATTTATATTATAAATATATCTGTCTTCTATTGTTCTAATTTATCATCTACGTGTACGAATATTTACACAATTTATATATATACCAGAGATCGGTATTCCCACTTCTAAAATATGCAGCACACATTATATTTAAGCAGCCTCTATTATTGGCTGTTCTACACGAACCATATATATTTAGTTCGTTAACATTAGCAGACGGTTATAAAGTGTACGATCTGGCGTTAGCAACAACTTGGCACATTTTCAATTTGGCAACTCGTCAAAGATATAGATTAACCATTTCCCGCAATTTATATTAATTCAGGAAAATGTTGAAATATTATTGGAGATATTGTCGTTGCCTTGAAACTTGAAACTCAACGCATATTAAACGATAAGTAAAATGCTAGGAAATGCTTGTTATTATGCCATGTCACGACAACATCATTTTTTTTTTCAAGTATGTACACCGTGTAATACTTTTTTAAATTTAAGGGAATACCGGATACGAAACCAACGCGAAGTTGCTTAAGATTTCCGACGAAATGGTGGACTTACATCTAAAAAGTTTTCAAAGCACACTTCCCAACTTTTCAGCCGTCGTATAATCGTTTCTTGTACCATAATCGTAAAAGTATGTTACATCCGCGAAAAATTCCAAACCACTTCCACCTTGTAACGTATCGTTCCCTTTTTTTTTCTTTTTGATTTATCAAAATTTTTTCGTTTGTCGAATCTTTGACTAATTGACATGATATTTATTTTTTCTTGGTTATAAATTGGCAAGTACATTTTGATATAAAATTTATTAATTGAGATTAAGAGATTCTTTAATGGCATTTTAAATATAATGTTTATTATTATGAATCTTTAATTAATTATTGAGTATTAATATTGATTAATGGATTACCATTATTGAGTATTAATATTGGACGTTTAAATTAAGCTTTGGAGCTTAAAAAACGGTTCTCTATATGACGAGGAAATTAATATTTCATTCTATATGAAAAAAAAAAAAACATAATTCATATTATGTAAATACGTTAAATATATAATACTGATAATGTTAATAAATTACAATGTTATGATATATTTTTACTCGATCTTTCCAGAGATACATACACGATTAATATTATCAATTTCGATAAGCATTGATATATAGACAAGTCCCTTAACATTGGCTATAAAAAAGATATAGTTACATCTTCTCTCAAGGTTTCTCTTTTCATCGTTGAAGAGAGATAAGATAAAAAGCAAGCCCGTGTAAATAGTCATGCTACATAATCCTCGACAGGTCAAAGTACTGAACTTACGTAGAAAGGAATGCATACAAGGCAGTAGGAATATTGGTCGTGTGCAAGCGGTTTTAATAATTCAAAGAAGCCGCGGTTAATACCTACATGACGTCACTTGGAAATCGATTCGATGAAACATGCATTACCCATGGGAGTGACGTCTGTTCAAATGAAACTTATGATAGGGCAGCGATGGCGGTCGCGCGTCGAACGGAAACACGTTCGTTAAACTGTCACCCGATCGAAATCGCGACCTAAAATAAAACTTTTACGAATGATTCGAGGAATTCTGACGGTAACGGATTGACACTCGTGGAGAAAATCGATGCAACAGTGAAATAATCATCAATCATTCGTCAAGATGGCTAACGCAAACGGTAGAAGAAAGAAGCGCGATTTAATTTTATGGAAAACATTTGATTAATTAGCATCGTTGTATTGTTCCAGAAATAAAATCCAAAATTAAAATTAAGAAAAATTCGAAGCGCTATAACTTGGAAGATAGCAACTTCCGGTCAACGAGCGAAGAATGGTTAGAAGCGCGGAACCTTGCCCTTTGAAACGCTCTTTCACTTATCTCGATACGACTTCCGGTTCCCGAGATATCGTCGTGTAAAGAAAAGGTAATTTTTAATCATTTATTTTAGATCTAATTAAACTCTATTAAAATTAGAAAAACTTTAAAGCGCTATAACTTCCAAGATAATAACTTCCGGTCAACGAGTAAAAGATCGTTAGAAGCGCGGAACCTTGCCCTTTGAAACGCTCTTTCATTCATCCCGATACGACTTCCGGTTCCCGAGATATCATCGTGTAAAGAAAAGGGTAATTTTTGATCGTTTATTATCGCCCTCTTTGTCTTTTACTCGGATCTCTCGCTCGCACCTCATCTCACTGACCTATTCCAAATTGCAGACAAGCGACAGACGCGATTCCTGGAAAAACGCAGTACACATTTCTAGGAAAAAAAGGTAGGTCATGGACTCGTTCATAATATCTGCGCCTATGTTAAGCGCTATGGAAACTTTGAATCCTTATATCTCGGCAACGGATTGAGATATCGGATTAAAACAAAAAGGGATTTCAATGGCATGGTTTTCTCTATTTTCTGAGAGAATTTTGATAACAAATTTTTTATTTTCTTTGGTATATTTTTTATAAGAAAATCGGAGATTTTGTTGCGTGAACATAATCTACTGTTGTAGGTATATAATTTAGCATGCTTTACATAATGCAATATTTTCTATATATTTATTTACTTCTTTCAGTAATGTGATGCCACTTAGGAATCCAATTTAGGAATTCAATCATTAATATATATATATATATATTTGAATAAATTATTAATTGACGCATCTATAGTTTTAAATTGCGTTAAATGTCACGTAATACGGGAGTAAATTGTTTTCAAAATTCTTAATAGCACAGCAATAATCGAATTGTAAGTTTTCGTTTTATAATACGCTAAGCCAGGAACTATCTCGTCAAACTTCAGCCTTGCTATCAAGAATGTCGAAAATTACACGGGGAACTTTCTTGGCGAACGTGTTAGACAACAAGATATTACGTGGGAGGAGCGAAGAGTAGAGGAACTAGGTGGCGAGAGAGAGCCAATTAATATGCACTGCTATTATGCTCCGGTTGTTTCGAGTATTACTCCGTTACTCGAAAATAAACGGTGGAACGCGATTGTAATTAAGAGTAAAAGTGGATAGGATTGTTGGCACCGATTAAAAGTACGAATTGGAGCTTTACGAGTACTTAAAAACTAAAGTTAGATTCATTTTAACATTGACAAACTGGGTGAAAGCCATTCATGTTTTTTTTACGTTATAGAACTTTCATCGAAATACAATATTGTAAAATTGGATCTCTCTTCATGACTTTTACCGATGTGTAAAAATTTTACTTCAAACTGTAAATTCGATATAATAATAATTGGATTGAAAAATATATATATATATATTTAACGTTTAATTGATTCCAATAAACCAAATGTGATTTATATTGGTTTATACTTAGCGAACATGATAAATTTAATTATACTTGTACAGTTACATTAATTTGTTTAGTGCATAATTTTTGTCTTACAAAAAATTATAATTAAATTTAAATCATGTAATTAAGAATAACAATCACTTTCTTAAATTAATTGTACCAAATTAAATTGTAATTTTCAATTAGTATTCAGCTTCGTCTTCGTATCGTATTTACTAAATTGGCTATTATATCCAGCAAGCGTGTTGAAAAAAGAAAAAAAAAAATCATAGCACGTCAAAACATAATGAAAAGCCAAACACGAAGATGATGTCGTAATATATAAGACAAGCCGACAGGTAAGCTTTAATCGTGGAGGCAAACATAATAAAGCCATCATAACAGGCGAAACATAAAATTGGCGGCGGCTGTAGGACGTGCAAAATATCGAGACCGGAGAAATTTATAACCGCAAAACGAACAACGTCTATTCTTCTCTTCCCCTCTCTCTCTCTAACCGTCTGTGGGTTCGTGGCCTATAGAAAATCGTTAATTGTCCGCGCGAACGCCAGCGTTAATTTGCTTTGATATACGAGCCAATTTATTTCCCGTAGACGAAAACGCAGATTTTTATGGCATTTTCTGCCCACGGTCGAGACACGTCTCCCCCTTCTCGCTTCGGGCAATTTGACGAAAATGTGTGGAAGGTATCGAAATGCTTTTAATTATATTTGCGATATAGAATGACAATTGATTTGATATTTATATCCTCTTTGCAAAAACATGGCAAAAAAGAAAATATTCTCTTGACAAACGATACAAAATAATTATAAACAACTCGGAGAGAAAGAGAGAGAGAGAATACAAATTGATTCTCCGTTACATTTATCAAAAGATCAACCACAATCATCACGAGTCGTGAATAAAGTTAGAAACGATTTACGAAAAGCATCATGGAAGGATCGTGAAAGAAAATTTCTAGCGACAGATACATACAGCGGGCGAAAACGAGCAATCCTATAAAACTGAGAAAACAAAATCAGTAACACGTGACGCGACTTTCACGTCTCAGAATTTCCACCCCCTTTTTCACAACCTCGCTTTTAAACACGTAAGGATTTATTTCCGTCGCAATGCCTTCCGTTTCCCCGGCGTAAATTTAATACACGGCCAATGGGCCGACGTAAGGCTATTATATAACGTTTCTCTAATTACTAGCATAAATCCAACGAAAGAATTTATCCCCTCCTTGTCTATATATCGGCGGGGATATAGCCGGTATATTCGGGGGTATCGCCGAGGAGAAAGTTGGTTCGATATTTTCCACGCACATGCACGAAATATTTGTGCAGGTATGCGAATTTCATCCCCTCGCCGCAACCGGCGCGCCCCTACCCTCTCTCGTTCCCCTCTCAAATCACCCCGTCTCTCTCTCTCTTTCCCTCTCACGCACTCCAGATTAACGTCGATGTTCCAGGAACGAAGTTCCAACGCGTGGTATTATCGGTTGTGCAACATGAACAATACGTAAAAGAACAAAAATAAAACAAACAAAGAGAGAGAGAGAGAGAGAGAAAAAGTGGAAAAAACTATGGAAAAAGCAAAAATTGTGCTCGATGCTTTACAAGGGGTAAAAAGTAATGGCGTGTGACGGGATTATGAGAGCGACGACGGTTTGGATTATCGACGTTTCAACTGGAAAGATTTGATATTTTTCGTGCGTTTGGAACGGTGGAATAACGCGAAACGATGGGGAAATAATAATCTTCTGGTCGGGTATCGATAATTTGGGTCTCAGACAGTGAGGCATTTCAAGTGGGCAGCCGGTCTCTGAAATTCTTCCCCCTCTGCAGACCTGCAGGGGTGGAAGCTGTCCCCCTCCCCCGTTGAGAGACACTCACCCTCGCGAGCAGGACTCTTTAAACGGAAATAATATTGCCTCGAAAGGGCGGATTTCATCGCGATTGTCTCGTGATATTGCTAATTAAACGAAAACGTGGGCATTGAAATTCGTTTATTCGCGATGATACGGAGGGAGAAGGCTGGTAGGAATTAGGAAAGAATTTCTCAAGGAACTCCGCGTTCCTGCGCTCCCTTCATTCTCGTAATTGTGAGAAGCAAGAAGTGTTTTTGGAACGTTTGAAATTTGTGATACGTATTTTTCATATCGCGATACAATATCTGTACAACGTCGTGAAGATTCTAACTGAATGAGATACGAAAGATGATATAAAAAGTGTTTTAAATGTGGATATATTTGATAGAGCGTTTGTACATTCCAGCATGAACTGCAATTGCGAAGAAATTCCACTGTTTTTCGAGATATACAGGAAACTGGGTTATGGAACAAGCTCGGTTCAACCCGAGCATAATTAGACCGGCTATTACCCCTAAATGATCATGAGATTATTTAGCCGAGAACGTTGCATGCTGAGAGAGAGCTGGAGAAGGAGAGAAAGAGGAATAGATAAGGGGAAAGAAGCGAAATGCAAAAGTTTAAAGATAATTTAAAGATAATTCTGCGTGTATTAAGGGTATATAAATATAATAATAGAGTTCAATTTTTTAAAAAATTGAAAGAATCGACACGAAATATCTAAAATTCAAGAGGAGACGTTTAATAAATTGTTTAATAATTGCAAAAAACTTTACTCGAGTTCTCGATTCAGAGAGAATCTTTCTTTAACTGCTTGGCTTGCGAAAAATGTATTAATACATCCAATATATGTGGAATATTAAAAATATTGAAAATATAAAATAGAAAAATTTTTGTTTAAATTCTATTTTATTTTAATCATACACACCATCGTGAAAGAATCAAATTATTTCTCTTTTAACAAAGATAATTCATTTATAATTAACACGTAGATAGTTCTAAATACGAAAAGGAAAGGGAAAAATCGGGAATAATCTAGCACCCAGTGAGCTTTGTAGTTAGCTAACTGTAGCCAGATATATCTGGCGGAATCAGCGGACGCAGGAAGGAAAAATATTCGCGAATCAGAGCGAATTTACAATTTTAATCAGGACGGAAGGTAAGTGAGTTTCCACCACTGGCAAAGAATGGAAACGAAATTATATTATACGAATTTGTTAACTCCTCTAGAACGAAATTATTTAATAATTAATTAATCAGGTAATTAAACTATAGCATAACTCGGAAAAATAACGCTTCGATTGAAGTGTTCGATTCTGTTTCAAATATTTCGAATTCCCATATTAATCAATCGATCCGTATTCCATTAATTCTCTTACATTCATATTTTTTTATATTCACGATTTAATTGCTTAATCTTTTATATACAACGTGAACTTTTTTTTAAATAATATTCGTAGACTTATATTTGAAAATATTAATTTATTTCCCATATTATATAATTCACTGGTGGGAATTAAGTCAATTAGCATTAGTATCAATGCTGATATATAAAAGACTGATTGATTGATATTTTATTTGTTGTGTAAGAATTTCTTGATACGTATAATTGATTTAATACCGTTAATATTTTTTCAGAACCGGGAGGACACGACCAAAAAAAATCTCAGAATCCCACGAATGCATATGTAATTAAGAGGGCATGTTTAAACCGATTCCAAGTTATTCAAGGGTACACCGACGTGTGAGAGATTGTTGCCTTTCCAAATAAGTAGAAGAGATATTCCATCCCTCTTTTGAATATAGCGGAATATAGTGGAAGATTCGAAGATTCGTGAACGTATTTGCGACATCTTTGTTCAATAAATCAGTTATCGATGGTTCACCGATATTCGACTCCTCCTTTCGATAATTCATTCGCCGGATATGGAATAAGGAAACGGAATAAAAGAAACGAAGAACGATGGAAATGATTGATCCTCGCGTTTGAAACTTATTTTTTTTCCTCTCAAATATTTTTACGCGATGAACGAAAGATTTTTTTTTAAAGAAAATTTTCACGAGATAAAAGTTTCCTCCTTTCCTTTTCCCCTGTCCCTCATTTTCATACTCGTTTCATATTCTGGACGATGGCTCGCCATCGTTGCCGAGGCTTCAAACGAAACGTTGTTAATTGATTTATTATTTAGCACAGGGATATAATACAGAGACGAGTTTAACAAACGCACATCATAATGAGGAAGTGATACATTTATTATTTACGTAGCGTGTTACGTATCGAATTACGTGAGTTACGAAATAATCGACTGATTGTAAGTTGTCGATTTAATTCATACTGTAATTGTTGTTTAAATATTTGTTTATTTTTGTTTATTATAATTTACGATTGGAGCGTTCAAATTCATCCTCGGCAAAATACGGGGAATGGAAACTAATTAAACGTGATGTTTGATTCGTTTTTTAAATATCATAGTGATTATTTTCGTGCATGATAAGTGTTCTTCAGATTTTTTTTTTTTTTAAATATCTCATATAAATGAACGTTCGCGAAGCCTGTATTATTTATATACCTCTACGATATTTTCTCAACATATTTTTTTTATTCGAAAACACGTTTCTAAATACAGAGTAATATTTCTGGAATTTTAAAACCAATCGTAAACGAATCATACTCGATCAAAAATTGTTTGTCGGGAATGTTCAATTTTAAATGATCGTTTTATTAAATCGATTTATTCTTTATTCTCGTCGATGTTTCTTTTCATTTTGCCCGACATAATATAAGTGGTAAAATATTAAAATACAAATATCAAAATATGATTAACGGTGAATTATCGAATGATTTTATAATTAACGCGTGTTAAATGTTTTCGATAAACCTCGTATCAAAATTTATAAGAATTATCCAATTTCAGGAAAAGATCGAGAGGAGAGGCTGTAATGAGTGCACAACGGTTGATAAACAAAAAAGAGCTCGTAACAATTTATCGCGGGGCATGGTAAACGCCGGTTTTATCGATGCTCACGTTCACGATGATCTTCGAGTATGGTTATACGAGTTTCCAGCTGGTGGAAAATATGATACTAATAAAAATAATGGAACGAAGGTATCGCGATCAAGAGGGAAGGAGATAAATACTTTGTCTACGAAACTGTGCGCGAACGAGAAACTGAAGCTTCCTTTTTATACATAACAATCAACAAGAAGGATACTGTTAAACGATTATTATACAGCGTGTGATATTTCAATTTTCAACATTGTCGTCAATCGATAAATTACCGAAAGAAAAAATACATTTTCGAGAAGAAACAAAAGGAATAAAAAATTACACGCGATATATTGTATCAACGAAAAGAAAATTAATTTTCCCTGCAAATACTATAATTCGCGTACAATTCAAGATGGAATTTTTTTTTAAATGAAAAATTTCCAATCAACGATTCAATCGGCAAAATACGAAGCGTTCGATGCATAAAATTAAATCCCGAAGAAGATGGATATATTAAAAACACGGAACCGGAAATTCTGTAAATTAATTGAACCGCGAATATCGAATTACAAATATCGGGATTATAAACGATATATGTAGTCGAAAGTCGGAGAAAAAAATTGTCGAATTGGCTCAGAATTCTCATAAACGGGGGACGAAATTTTTTAATTACAATCGAAACAGCGAGGGAAAGGGGAAAAATTGAATTAGCCCCCTCAGCGACCCCTCTGGTATTTGTCTCGTTTCACGAAGTCGACTCGTCGCCTGTAAAAATCCATCGTGAATACGTTAATCACGTATTCGAACATAAATCAGATTGATTGAACGCTTTCGACGCAAGCGTTTACGTGACTTCATTAATCGCTTGAACGAAACTCGAATCCTGTCTTCCTCTCCCATTTTCGAAACCCTTGCACGATAGAAAAATATTACCGAGAAATGGTCGAATTAAATTGGAGAATCAAATCGAAGGATAATTTTGAAATTGTATCAGAAGAGATTTTGATTTTCTTATAGTATAATTGATCTTTCGAGTTTTGTGAGGCAAGATGCAAGAGAAAATGTTAAAGAATTGTGTCACAGTGGGAGTTCTAGATACAACTACGACACAAGTATCGAACGAAATTCTCTTTAGTCGTTCAAGTAATAAGAATCGATCCTGGTATTCGAATATTCTCGCATATTGGACGGAAAAATATCCAGTTTTATTAGCAAAGAGAATGAAATCGGATAGAAAATTTGTGATGGAAGGAACCAAGTTCTGGGAGGGAATGAAAACTTTTCTGTGAAAAGCAAAGAAAATTTTCTAGACCCTCGTTCCATTACGAATTGTTTTTTCATTCAAAATGATATTTCCTCGATAAATTGCCTCGATTCTTGAAACGATACGTTTAGTCTCGATACGTTTAACAAACACTTGGGGAGCAGATACTTTGGAGTAGCGCAAGAGGTACGATGTTGCAAGTTTCTATAGTTTCCGTGTCGCGCAACGTATACAAGCAATGAATGTACTTATATGCAAACAAGTTTCTATGCAAAATTATAGCTTAACGAATAAGTACGTATCACCACCGATGAACATCTCGAATTGTCTAGTTACGTATAAATATGCCTCTACTTTCTTTATCCCTCCGTGGAAATCTTTCATCGATAACTCGCATGCTCGAGAATACCGCAGTCACTTTTCAAAAAAACCTGTCGTACGAAGCCATGTAACAGATAAATTGTTATAAAAAAAATGCCTCCAAAATCCAGGAAAAGGGAGATGGAAACACAACAGATCTCCTTTCCACGATAATTTTTAGACCGCGTTCGTTCCAAGATTTTTATCGAGAGAGAGGAACGATCGAGCACGAAGCAACCCCCATCTCCTCCCTCAAATGGCACAATGGCTCAATGACACGCGCGAGAGGACGATGAAAAATCGGGAAAATTTTTCGGCGCTCGATCGCCATCAAAGGGAGATCGGCACGCGAAACGGACAAGATTTCTGCGGATATCCGCCTCGACACGGATTACGCAACCGGGTTGCGCGGATCCATCCGCGCATATATCAGCCATTGTGCATAGCTGCCCTCACCTCAGTTATCTTAATTACATCTGTAATGCACACCGCATAACAGCGGCCGCCAACGCGGTTCTCGCCCTCGCGTGTTCGCCGTGGCTTATTTGCCAACGCGCCCCCGTTAATTTCGGGAGGGGAGGAGGAGGAGGAGGTCGTTGAGGATACGCTGCAACGAAATGGAAATTTCCCAACCGATTTGACGAACGCATTGCGAGAGAAGTAAGAAAGTAAGAGTAGCGAAGGAGGAAAGAATCTGGCAATCTGGTTGAGGAGAGAATTGGAATTTGGATCGACTCGATTGGAGAAGCGTTCGTGAACAGCAGAATGAACGGAATTTGGACGAGTTAACATTAATGGGATCGTTTGAAACCTAATCTGAAAGAGAAGCAAACAAATGTCCAACAATTTGGCGATCAATAGCCTCCTATTGACACTCTCCCGATCGACATTTCGATTCCCTCACTGTTCTCTTCGATCCGTTGGCCCCATCCTCGTAATTCGCAGCATTCTTTAAAATCTTAATTTGTCTTTCGTCTCTCTATTCATTGAATCCTTCATATATCATCCAATATTCTTATGGAATCGTATCGACGGATTCGAATTAAAAATCTTGCGTTCATCCTGTTGATTCATCTTCATTCGTTCCAAGAACTTGGATCTGCTTCGCGAACGATGGACAAGTATTGGAAAAGTAACGTGGATCGATCGACAGAGAAAAGTTAACAAGCGATTTCGCGCTGCGACGCGTGTCGATCGACCGTTCGCATTTTTTTTCGCGTTCTTTCCCTTGCCACCTCGAATACTGGTGGTTCTGATAAAAAAAAGAAGAGAGAGAGAGAGAGAGGGGGAGAAAAATAGAAACAGAAAGGTGTACCTCGCTCGTTATACGCTACACTTGCTCGTTTTTGTCGGACACCGCCGCGACACGTTGCAGAGAGGGCGAGAAAAAAAAGGATTTCGATGAGCAAAACAAGTCGATGCCATAGTTGAATTGGATTCATTCCATCTCTGTTCTTTCCGCGAACACGTCGGATAGATCCTGTGAAGCCTAGTTCCAAAATATCGTGTTCGAAGTTTCTTTCTTCTCTCTTCCTTTTACGGATTCGTGTAACGAGTTTGATTTATTAAATCGATTAGGAACGATCGTGGAACAAGATTTTTGAAGATGATTGGACAGTTTACGAATACAAGTTGCAATAACTTGATTATAATATAATAGACATCTGATAGGTTTTCTTTCAAAAAATTTAATTTTTTGAGGATACAGGTAAATATGAAAAGTAAGAATACGAACGATTTTTTATTCAATCTCCATATTTTCATCCTTTTCGAATATATAATATATAAGATAGAGTCACAATTAATCCAAAAAACCATCCCTGTCGATTTTTCCCTGAAACGTTTAGTTTCCAAAATCAATAAATTTACCCTCATTATAGATGCTGCCCATAAATAAATTATGGATTCGATTATTTCACGCATCAAACGATAATATATATTTTTACGAACGTGGCAAGGTTCTTAAGCTTGATCTACGACTCCCTAAATTTTATTTTCGAAACAAACATTTCGAAATCAGATAAACGAGCTCGTAGTGTACTTTCGGTCTGAATTGTCATTGTAATACGGGGGACAAAAGCGATTGTTCAACCGCATAAATTTTATCAGAACGAATGCGGCTAAAAATGATGAGAGTAGGGATAACTGGGACTGGAGAACACACCCGATTTACAAATGAAAACCTATTCCGCCTGTACTGAATTTTCAATGAACATTTATTTTCACCACGGCAGCTACGGCTCACCAGTTGTAAATACATACGTATTTTTTAATTTCGTTTACTTCTCCCGCCTGCCAATGTAAAAGTCGATACATACTCGCGCGCGAACACGCGGCAGGTTTAATTGGATATATAATTAAAAATATCGGTTACCCCGGAAAATTTGTCGGAACACGAATAAATGAATAGATTAATTTACAAACGAGAGGATTTCCCGATTTATTGTTACTTTTTTTCTTTTTTTTTTTACACGTTTTCTTTGAAACGACGAGAAGAATTAATGAAAGGAAGATTTCGAAATTGTCGTTAATTCAGTTATTATATTTCATTAAATTAATTGAAAAAACGAAAAAACTTCCTGATCTATTTTTCGCGCAATATATTATCACCCTTTGGAACTATGAATATCAACGAAAGGAAAGATTTCAAAGCAATAATTGTGACAATTAAATTTTATAAATTAATTTTACAAAATGAAATGAATTTCTCGAGAGGTATGCTCCTTTGAATCATTATAACAATTGTATAATTATTTGAAAATTTGCAATGAAAATTTAAAAAATTCTACCAAATCTTTAGAAAACCGTGTTTCATGTATATGTATACATGTAAATAGAAAAATGTCTCTAAATTTCGAATTCCAACCGCGTCAATGATTTCCGCGATATTTATTCTCGAATCGATTAAAATGATATTCTCGCCACGATATTAAACCGCACGTATTGAGAACAGTTCTCTGTCCATTATTACTTCTCTGCCGCGAAACGAGACCTCCATTCCACGCATATGTTATCGATATAATTTCTTGCAATGCGACCCGACGCAATTTCGGAAATAGAGTGCATTGCATTTGCTTCCGTAAATGTACGGAAATGCACCGTTTAGTACGAATACCTGCAGGCTGTCTGTTGTAGTCATTACAGTAGCCACTGTTTCCAAAACACAACGCGATATTATAATTGCAAAGGGAGAGGGGGAGAGAGAGAGAGAGAGAGAGAGGGGGCACGAAATACCTATGTGATTCACTACCAAAGACACCACTTCATTTAATGGAACGCGAAATTTCATCTTCCATCGATTAACTTTATGGAGAGATCGTAGGAAATTAAACAGAATTAAATGAAAAATTATTCGAGCAAAATTGGAAGCGACACGGGGGAATGGCGAGACTTTGAGAATAGAACGAGATTTTCAAGTTAAATAATATAAATTTTCTTTGTAGAGTACTTTCGTGAGTTACTTTTACTTTTATTTCTTTTTATTTCGTTCAGTTTCGCGCCAGATAATAAATAAATAAATAATAAGGAGATACAATTTTTCAAATCTTACGACTTCAAACTCGACCCTTCACGAAGACTAAATAAATCTCTGTCAAGAGAGGAGAAATAATTTAGATTCTCGTTAAAACTATATACAATTCGGTTGAACTAGTTAAAACCTTATTAGAATCGTTTCCAACAGTCAATTTTGCGATATTTTGGATATAACGACTTCCAAATTGTACGTATCTAGGAAATTAGTAATTATCAATTCGCTTATTCATCGTACGTTAAGTTTAAATCCAACTTCAGGATTTCTGAAATATGCACTCGTAGTACGAAGTAGTCCAAATAGTTATTTCAACGTTTAACTTTTCACGTTTTCGCATGTTCTACAATGTTCGAGAACAAAATTTGAAATATGGGTTAAAATTAAAGAAGAAGGAAGAAGTAATAATGATTGAGAAATTGGACGATGATAATAAAAATATTATTAACGTAGAAATTCATCTTTAAAATCTGGTATATTAATTGTAAAAAATATCATTAGACTTTTTTAACATTTTCCTCGGTTTAATTTGCATAAATATATACTTTAAAAACATTTTCTTTTTGTTTAGAACAAATAAAAGATTGGACGATTTTTCTTCCTCGTAAACAAGAAATACAGAAAATTGTACAACAACAGGATGCTCCAATATTCCAGAACTATTGGAAATCGGCCATTTGTTTTTGAACAATTAATACAACCACCGATGTCGGTTCGATTAACCAACCAGAGGTAATTATAGAGCAAAATTAATGGTAAACAAGAGTTGAATTTGTTGAGATAATCGGTATCAAAATTGTAACTCGATGGGAATATCGTTTACTCTACCAAACACTATCTATAATAACATCTAATTTCACGAAAAATTCCTCGTTATCCGAATCGCTATAATAATTTTTAATCTAATTATATTCTTCTACCTTGCTCCTATCTTTAAAATTTGAACACGACTTTCGCATTATCGCATCTCTCATCCGGAAATATCCGAGGATTAAGTAAGTATTACATTAATTAACACACAAATGAATTAAATGCCACTGTAATTGATCCCATAATCACAATCTTCGATATTTTTCTTCACGATTGTCGAGCAATATCGGCCTATTATTTCTCTTATTTGAAATGTTTAATACCAGTTCTCGCAATTTCGTGTAATTGTTCAAGGGGCGCAAGCGAAATTTGTTAGTTCACTTTCTTCTTTTCTTTTTCTTTTCTTTTTTTTTATCGAAGCTCCATTTCCTTCTTTGTACTCTCTTTAGAAGTGGAATTACGGAAGAATCAGAAGTACAGGGATGAGGATAAATTATATGCAAATAGATGGAACGGGAGCCGAAGAAGGGCTGTTTAGTTACAGTGAATATTTTACGTTTTCGTTATCACATACTCACTTTCCACTTTCTCGAGCTGCTATCTCTCAGGGCGAAAACTTACCTGAAAGAAGAGGAAAAACATTTTAATTCCTTCGTATATAATTCTAGGATTATTCTCGAGTTAAAGCAGTTTCAATTCATTCCTTTTTGCGTGTACTTTTATTTAAAAGTCTTGAGATCCTTTTAATTGCAATTATTGGAAGAATCTTTAATCTCTCTTTCTTTTTTTATTCCACGATATATAAAATACAAATCGCGGATTAATATAATTGAAAGAAAAAGGATTTCATTTTATTTATTAAATATCTTGTATTATTCCACTCAATTTTAATATATCGAATATTTATAGCTTAATTATAATCGTCATTGGAGAAATTTCTTTAAGACAATATAAATATAATTCTATTGTTCTATCTGTTGATAACTCTTTCGTTTTTTAAGTAAACAAAAAATTTTCTTATATATATATATACGTCAAATCTAGCTTATTAACGATTTCAAAACAAGTCTACGATATTTGTATATACGTTCAGCTTTAAAACGAAACGTTCTCACGGTGATATTGCAAATCGTTCCATTATAATGGAACCAAACGCAATTACCGTTATTGCCACTGTCAGATCGTGCAGAGAGAAAGATCAATGCTTCGAGAATCGTTCGAGACATGTGGCGGGGGATAATTGTCGAAAAGAGTCGGACGGATCCTGTTTCTTATATCGACCCTCCCTCTGCAAGGGACAAGCTCTGTTTAAACGATGATTAATCACTCCCAACTCAAAAGGTATTAAAATACAGACACGACGATATATTTCAATACGGAATTTATTTAAAATTACAAAATAGACAATTGAAAATTGACTGCGAAGTTTCAAGTGCAATTTTAAAGTAAAATCGATCGAGAAATTGGATTTTCTTCTTCGAGCTTGGTTCCTCACTTTTATTTATTTATTTACTTTTTTACAATCATCCCCTTTCAGCTTGCACTAACGACTTCCATTCCAACAAACGTATTCGAATGGTCGAAAATGAATGGCAGTAAATATAGTATAGTTTTCAGCTATAATACGTATTTCGTTTTCATCGCGCAGCAGCGAAACCCCATTAAAGTGAAACAAACGATAAAATCTACCTATCTGTCCGTAATGAACCCGGTATCCTGGTCATCGTTGCAGCTATTTCCCCTTCGATTACGGCCGGCTGTGACCCGTATTCAGAGTTTTGATTGCATCTCTCCAAATTACTTTTTACAACCATCACGCGATCCATCAAATTTTTAATTATCGCCTCCCCCTCTCCTTCCCCTCAACACAGCTCGTTACCGTGAAAGCGGCACACAAAGGGGGAGGGGGGTGGATGGATGAGCGACAGGGAGACGTATTAGAGGAATGGAAACAAAAACGATGCGGGGGGGGAAAAAAAGTGGAACACATCCGGAGGAAAAATTTCGGTCGGATAGGGAAGGGGGGAAAAACGAACGGATAAAAAAAAAAGGAGGGAAAAAAAGAGGACGAGCTCCATGTTATAAATGTTAATCTCACGATCCTTCAATTTCCACGGTTGATGGAACCGAAACGATAATCGGCGGGGAATCACAGTGCACGAAAACGTCGTTTCACCGCAATTACGCCGGATCGAAACCTCGTTTTGCATTAAATACCATTTTCAATGGGCCGTTGATGGATGCCACGGGTAAACACGAATTCCGCGAGCGTTTTAAATTTCGTGCCCGATTATTTTATAACCGTGGTGGCCCCGTGCATCACCGCAGAACAATTTCCATTGAAAGTTTCGTGACGGAGCGGGAATGTATCGAATTTTCCACGGAATTTTCAAGTTTCCTCGAGTATCGCGAGTAGCGTTTTCCACGAGGATTTCCACTGGTGATAATTGGTTTCATTTATCGTTTAACAACAAACAGAATTATATCTTTCTAAATGATAGACAGATCTCATTGTATGATATCTTCCAATTTTTTAAATGTTTCAATATATATTAAATAATTAAATTATTTATAATACTTTATCTATTATACATTTCACTTCAATCTATCTATTCGAGAAATATAATATTCATAGAATTTATTTTCTATTTATTATTTTCCAGTTACCGTGAGAATAAACTCCATTCGCAGAAAGTTACACAAAAAGATCCCTTTTGTGCAGGAATCCTGATCCCATCGTTCGTGAACGTGTTCCACATCCGTGGAATTGTCAAGACTGCATTCCAAATATATCCAGACCGTACAATACGTTAATAAAAGTGGCCGGTGACCGCAAGATATTTCAAAGAAATAACTGGAACGTAAGATTCCTTGGAGGTAATTTCGAACAACCTTAAATTTGATACAACATCCATTAATCATCCATCGAAATCATCCCCTCTTCTGATTCACACGCGCCACACCCGATGATATTTATAATCGACCTTGTGCGAGACGACCACTTTAACTACGAGGCAAACGGGACAATGAGGCGTTGCATAAAGGAGGTAAAAGCGCGGGAACGCTGCAATTGAAGTGAATGCGCGGCTGCATGAGATATGCGGGAGTGCGCGAGGCATCCGCACTCTAAAATATATACCGCGCCAACGATATCGAATTATATATAATTCGAATGATCCTTGTGCAAGTTTCGTCGTGCTGGCGGTTTGTCGAAATTGGAAATCGAAATTAGAGGAGGATTTGATTGGATTTGTTTACGGTTTCGAAACGGAGGATGGAAACTTGTTCCGGTAAATTTGATAATATTTGGAAAATTGCGAGAGACATTGGAATTAAATTGTCGGTCGGGCATATTTATTAAACATCGGATATAATCCGTTTTATTCGATATTATTTCGATTGTTTTAGATGTAAATATAAATCCCGTGGATTTTGTTTGTTTGAATAAAAAATTTCCGTTTAAATTTAATTGCATCGAGCCAAATTTAACTCGCATTCCAACAAATTTCTTTTTACGATTAACGTGATTTCGTGGTCGAGATATTTGCCTTTAAAGGGATTAGTCCAGATTGATAAATCGCACAAAATAAACTTGCCATCGGGATCTCTTTCGGATAAATTTCTCTTAGTTAATTATGAGAAAGTTCTCGTTTAAAGGGAAATTGTAAGATTCTTGTATATGATATAAATTGTTGAAAATTATTTACTTTGCACATTTGCAGAATTTTTAATGGAGGATAAGATGATTCTAAGAAGAATTTAAAATATTTCCCCTACGAGCGAGACACGCCTATCTATCTACATACTTCCAACGAAGTATAGCATTTCTAATGCAATTCGCATCTATGGTTTCTATCTGCTTATCAATAGCGACGTGTCTGCAACTCAAATAGTAGTTCTCATCTGAATACAATACAAAGGAATGGGATTGAATCGATCATCCGGAATTATTGATAATGCATTTAAAACAGAACGACATCGTGTTGGAACGCTTTGAATTTCATTAATTTTTCGAATCCAAAAATCATGCAGGTATGTTATTCCACTCGAAGCGTAGATACAAATTTTCCAATCCGTTTATCTCAAAAAAAAAAATAATAATAATAAATAAATAAAAATAAAAGAAAAAAATCCAAACTGTTACGGACGAAAAATATTAATCACGATTAATCGCTCCATTACACACCGAAATGATTTCAGGGTGTGAAATCACGCATTCCAGGAGGAACAGCTACAACTGCTATAAACCGACGGTAGAGTCATCGTGACGCAATTACATGTTCCTAGGCGTGGATACGGTCATTATCGCGCCCCACTTCGTCCTAAAGGAAAAGTTTAATTTCGAGTTTGCCCCGCGCCACGTGACAATGATGCATCTAATGTGCGGGCATATTGCTCTCGTTAAGTTGATACGCCCTAGAAAACGGGGCCACCGATGAAAATTGAAACGCACTCGTGGATAAAATTATTTCTGGGAACCAGGGTGTACGTGTGGCGCGAGGTCGGTATCGAATAATTGATGCTTCGTTCCTATCGTTCGAATCTATTTCCGAATGGAAACCGTGTTTTCCATACACGATTGAAACCTGTTCAAGCAACCCTTTTCTCTGAGATAAAACAACCTGTTAAATTTCTGCTTGTTAATTTTTGAGAATCTCCAGAGAGATTTATTTAAACAAGATATTAGATCTATTTTAATAGAATTGAAAAAGCAATGATGACGTCGAGTCGATGAATTTCACGTTTAAACGATCAAGTGATGATACAAATATTTTTGGCGAAATATATATTACAAGAATATCCAATGTGGAACAACTCAGAATGATTTAGAATTTTAGAATTATCCCCAATTCGTGAAAAAAATAAAGACCCATTCGACAAGATCCAGGGACTCGAAACCGTCTCCTCCACAGGCGAAAGCCTTTAATCCCGTGGAAGGGCGCGTCAGGGTGGTTGTTCCTTGAAATTTCGAACGCCGCCGTGCCTTTCCTTAATGCCGGAAGCCCGTGGCGGGCCGCTTCCTTTCACGCTCACGGGAACAATATGTAGGCAAAGTTTGGCCCAAAGTTGGACGATGCTCGGGCGTTTCTAAACAGGTGGGGGAGGAACCGAAAGAGGGCGGCTCGAGGGTACACGGCGCGGGTTTCAAGTTCTTGCCGCGGTTTAAGCAAGGCGTTAAATAGCTCGCAAGTTTGCCGCGAGCGGCAAAACAATGTGGCTCGAGAGTGTGAACCTGGCAGCCGTGCCTCGTCGAAAGTTGCTCACCTACGCGCCTCTCCTACCTACGCCAGCCTCCTCTCGAGTTCTGTCTCGTCCTCTGCGCCGTGCATATTCCAGCCGCGTAGAACGGTTGTAAAATCGGTTAACAGCTGAGATAAAGTGTGCCTTCTACTGCCTGGACGATGATGGAAGTACATTGGGAGGTAAAGTGTTGGAAAATCAATGTTGGAAAACGAGATGTTTTTGTTTTTTGTGAGTACGCTGAATTGTTTGGAAATATTAAGAGAAACAGTCTTCTGTAATGTTAGTTGTACCGATAATTTTTTAATATAATTTTCGAGGGAACTTTGCATTTATAAAAAAGAAAATATTAAAAAGTTTAACCTTACAGTTACAGTATATTTTATATTCTTCCTTAAAAATCTACAAATACTTAAAGCGGAAAACTTTGACCTATACACTTACTTCTGACTTATTGCCTTACGTAAAATCACTTTTCCTTTAGTTCTCACAGGGCACGCGAAACTCTGGATGCCTCTAGTTACGTCAACGATGACGCCATTCATATTACGTTATACCATCAGCGCAAGGCATCAACGTTTTTTTCCAAGAAAGAAGTTTCATTCGATGTATACGGATATATCGCTCGCGTGCCAGCCGCTCTTTCCTCGAACGTCGGCTCGATCGAACTACCTCGTAGTTCCATAGCCGGAAGCCGTGCCCCTTTGATTTCCCGCCGTTTTTATCCAACTCGATAGCGGATACATCGAGCTGCTCTCGATATTTCGCTTCCTCCCACGAAGTTTTCAGAAAAAGAGGCCGAAGAGTCGTTTCGAGTGGGTTTCTATACACTCGGAGATACATATCTCGAGAGCCGGGTCTTAAACGTGGTGATCGTTCCCGAAGGAAACGTAGATAAGTTTTTTCTTCCGGTTGTGTTTGATGCGGCGCGCGTGCCTCGAATTCGAATTCGAGAGATTTCGTGGTACAAGTGCCGTGGAAGATAACTGTTGCTCGGGAAAAGAGGCGCGACTGTGAGCAACGCAAGGGTGGGGGATGCATGTAATTGCAGATGGAAACTGGTTTGTATCTCGAACATCGTCCGAGTTCCGTAGGAAAACGTGATAAATTGCCACGTTTTAGCAAGTATTCTAGACGAAGGTTAATTCCTGGGCCGGAGTGATTTATAATTTGAGAAGTTTCGCGAAACTTTCGTGGCGGAAAGGACTCTAAAATCTTGGTGAAATGGATTCTAGAGACGGTTAGATTGAATGTTGAAACTGCAACTGTAATAAACTGCTTATGTTTCCGAGTATACCTCACCGAGTTTCGCGTATTTACAGACGTGTGCAGTATTTCAAGCTTCTGATAATTACATAAGAAAAAAGGTATCCAATTTAATTTTTCCATCTTTCTATCTCCAACCCCTCGCTCATTCTCGACATCTTCGAACACCCACGACGTCTCCACTGCGTCCAAGCGCGCGCATCATGTGCGATCGATCGTTTCGATCGAGCCGAAAATTCCAACGATCGCCGCCGAGTGGCGCACCCGTCGCCCCGCCTGCACACGAGCAACCCGCGCGGCGGTCGCATACGTTACGTGCGTCAAAGGAAACAGGACACTTGGCGCGTCAGCGGCACAGTCGCCGCGGCATTGCCGGCTTCTCGACAAAATTATGATCCCGTTCGGTTTGCCCCGCGGCCGTGATTGCATAACAATGAGGAGGATTCCGGGAATTGCTTTTACGTGTCTGGAATTACTGAGGGGGCCACAATAGTCCGCGAGGCTGCATACCTGTTCCAGGTTCCACGACGATGGCGGTGGGTGAAAGGATGCGCAGAGAACTGCACAGGGGGGAGAGAACGAGGATGAGGAGCTCGTGTGGCCCAAGTGCGTGTATGTGTGTCTACGTGGGGCAGCGCGAGCGGGCATTATGCGTCATTGGGTAATCTGGCGAACGATTCAATTGAAACGGGCGGCATGTCGAGCATGTGGACATAATGGAGCATCCGTCTCTGTACGATAAGCGCGTATCGAGCGTTGAAGCTCGGAGCCCTCGAGGTTCCGGCGAGAGCGTGCATATCGCGAAACCGATGATTTCGAGATCTGAGCATTTGCCGCCGATCATCATCGATCAGCCCCTTTATCCTTTCGGCTCGTTCGTGGAGCCAAATAGCTCGCGGGGTTACTTATCTCGGTCGACGGTTGACGTGAATGTGATATCGCGTGGCAATTTTAACCGAGTTATTAAGATTCTAGTTTGACGTATATTATATCTCGGGCAATTAGGTAGCTATTTCCTGGCGACTGTGCGGATAGGGATTACATTGTTTTGCTCGTGGTATGGTAATAATTAAATATGGTAATGATTCGTGTGGAAGTTGTCACCAGTAATTTTGAATTTTACCGTGTAGTTGAATATATTTTAGTTGAAATTAGAATCGATAGAATTTTGAATAGTAAAGTTTTGTAAGCAAGTGTTTCGGGTTATTCGGTTCTAGATTTATTCTTTTCAAAAGGCTGATTTCAGATTGAAAGTGCTTTCAGAGAAAATGTTTAAAAAGAAAAGCATTTGCCGGACGATTAGCTCGCTCAATGAGGGGCTAATTCCTAAGCGTAATAATTCAACGCTTGCTGCCTACAAAAACAATGTCCCATGTATGATTCAGTATGTCTCGTGATCGGTCACGAACGTAATTCGCATTGTTCAAACTCAAGCAGTCAATCTAGAGGCTTGTTTGACTAACAGATTACTGTTCTAGCTGTTCTCTATATCAATCACAGCGCAACAACTACTTATTCCAAATTATCATGACGATATACCGTTGGTGATTCTTCGAACGAATTTTTCTGAGAAAAATTAATTAAATTGGAAAAAAATTAAAAAGTTTCAAATATTCGTTCGAATAAAGTTGGAAACAATTTCTTGCAGAAAATTATAACGTAAAGACAAGTATAAGTAATTTGTTATTTTTTTATTTATTACGGAGATTTAAGATCTGCATCTAAATAAAATATGTAAATATTTTAAAAATTTTTCAATATTCAAGAAGTACTACAAGTTAATTTATTGATCTATCTCATGATTAATTCATGGATTTTATCGCGATAAAAAAACACGATAGTACTATAAAATATATTCTTCTATTCTTCCTATCTCCATTGACTTATTCCATAAAATACACAAAGAATTTATTTCTCTCTTTTCCGCTCTTCATTCTTCCGCTTTCTACATTTTTTCTATTTTTAATTCTTCAATTTCCTTTTTTATACGTTCGAAAATACACTTCTTTCAAATTTAAACTCTGAAAAATTCAAGATGTAACGGATTTCCATTCAAGAATAGATCATTTTACTTATACTCCAGAACGGTTTAAACATAGATTTTCGATTTTAAGTCTTTCTCACTTTCTCCTCTGCAACAATGTACGTTAAATTTATCGAAGAAATCGAACATCTTTGGCCTTTATACTTTATCCCTCCCTAATCAACCTATAAACCTGAAATATCCAAGACAAGGATTTAAACGCAAAATCCAAAACCACACGTTTTTCAATTTAACTCGGAGATCAAGATCTAAGAATCGACAGTCGAAATTAATTACGATTTTTCTTCGAAGTTCGATAATATTATCGCGAAACCAGTTTCCATTTTCGCAACAATCGGTCGAGCAGAGAAATAGCCGCTCGCCTGGCCAACATTTCCGGTTAAAGAAGTTCGAGAATTGGTCCAGCGATCGCTCGATTCTTGGGAACCGAGATGCGATTCGAATACATTCGTCTCGATATGGCGAATCATAAAACTTGGAGGGAAGGAGGGGGCTACTTTGGTATTCGACAAGTTGTTTCTCCTCCCGTTGGCACGTCGGCTCGATCGTAGATTTTGGCACGTCGAATATCTTGTCCATGCTTTCGCCACGGCTACGTAACGAATTTCAATTTTACTTGGAACCGCTTTATATGTCGCCAGATACGAATTTATTGCGCCAAGTGGGACGTGAATTTTCTTGTTTTTCTTGGAACGAAAACAGGAATTTTAAGCGAAATTTAATTCGCGAGTTTTGCTTAATGGACGCGGATTAATGTGGATAAAAATCGGATGTAAATCGTACCCTTTCTACATCCACAATAGAAAATCCTGAGCGAATGTACAAGATGAAAAATTCATTTATTAACAATTGAGATATCAGTAACGTTACCATCATTTATTTATTAACCAGAATAAACGATATAATAATACCATAATCGAGAAATTTGAATTTCTTCAAAGATCGTTTCACTAAAATACTTGGCTAAAACTAATTGCCAGACTTGACTTGCAATTGTCCGCGTAAAATTTCATTTTTTTTCTCCCTCGCGAGCGTGAGACGTGAAAAGTTGGAAAATTCGAGGCCGAATAAAGAGGCAGCCCCCCGAAGGTGCTCGTCGGCACGGAGTTGCGCCGTTGAAATTGAACTTCGCCGACCCTTTGGAGTGGCCGTAGTAACTATCGGAAATTGAACACGCATAGCGGCGCGTTGGTGGTGCACGTGCACGCACACACGTCGCGGGGAGAAATGACGGAAGCCCCGCCGCTGCCCACTCGTATCTAGCCGGCGGAAACGCAATTCTGCCGCGGCGTCCAGCCCGAATTCACGGCCGATCAGGCCGTTTCGTGAAATCAATAACGCTTTAAATCGCGGCGATTAAAATCTTAGCGGGGGAGAGGGGTGGGATTGGTTCCTTTCACGACGATTTTCCACCGGATGGAACTCCTCCCCCGAGAGGAAAGGGTTGTTTAATCGGTCCTTTTTCTCATCGGATCGAAATGGTTATTCGATGAAATTTATTAAACTCGGGTAAGTTTTATCACGATCTCTTTCCCTTCCTTCAGCAATTTTCCCGCTGGGATGTGTAATTGCTATTTTTGATCCTTTCTCTTTTTTCAGTCAGCTTGGAATCGTTTTCGAATCTGTGTTTTTTCGTTTGCTTTTTATATCGCTTTCTCTGATAAACTCTTTCGAAACCTTTTTGATTTCGACTTTTATAACGAGCAAGCTTTTCATAATTTCACGATGAAAGTGACAACACGAGTGAAATATATCGAAATGAAAATTTATTAAAAGTCACAGATTTCGATCTCACAAATCTTCCTGATAACCGGCCCGTCCATAAAAAAAGCAGGAAATAGTCTTGGATAAAATATGACGGATCAATAATTCTGCTATCCTGTTGCAGGAAGGTCAGAAATCAGCAAGATTTCAATCAAGAACCATTAGGGGTGGCCGGTTATGCCGGTAGGTCGAGGGGTTCGATGGGGTCAATAAAAACGAACGTCGCCCGATCTGCGACAACGTGGCCATAGGGTATGGCATATTGCCGTTGTTACTCACCGTTTCGAGGCCTGGGCAAACAGATATTTTCAAGCATTTTCGACGATCCGCGAAGAGCGGTCTTCTCAAAACAAAGATCAGTACCTCAGCGTGGAAACGTACACTTACGATGGATCGTTTCGAACCTTGGAATTCGAGTAATTTAGACGATTCGAGACTCGTTCCATTCTTAACGGAAGAATGATTCTGAGTGTTGAATGCTGCGCGATCCACGACACCTTCCCTCAAGTGCTTGTCAGAAATTTCTCACGAAGCCGTTCCTCGAGATCAATCGAAGAAAATTAGAAGAAATTTCGGTTTTAAATAAATTTCGTCGCCTAATTTTCAACACTTAATCATTGAATATTTTTGGAAAAAATTTTAAGCCTGAATCTCTACGAGGATTCTTTTGGAGAAATGAAATTTTTAACCCTTTGAATATGTTCGTATTTTCAATCACCTTCTCGTCGCACAGTACAAAATGAAATTTGAAATGAAAATGAAATATTTAGGAAATTTAAATTCGTATATATTTATTTTAAAATATTTAGTGAGCGCGTAAATATATATATATATATACGTATTTGCATATTCATTGCAACGAAACGTGAAACATTTAATTGCAAGAAAAAAAGAATACAAATACATTTACAATAATTTGTATACTATAAATAAACAATGTGCAATAATAAAATATGCAAAAGAAAATCATATTTAATTATCGTCACTGGGAAATATTCTTTAACAGAATCATTTAGAAACAGAGGAATCTTAACAACAATTTCACAAACTGAAATGAAAGAAAAAAAAAGAAGAAGTGAAAAGAATCCTTGGAATCTTATTCAACGAGAGATCAAAGGTTCCAATTCAAACTGTTTTAAAAGGAGAGCCACTTCCAGTATCCATTACAGTAAGCGGATATCGTTTGAAGGGAAGTACCGCGAGGGGACAAAACTATCAGAGGAAAAAACTCCCCAAATAATGTCCAGAGGAAGAGAAACAGAGTTCACGGTGACAAACATCTCGAAACAGTCCTATCCCGCGCCATTTTCACGATTTATGGCCAATTGAAACGTGGATCTTGGCGAATATCAGGCAAAACTGGCTGGGAATCTCGGGAGACCAGTTTACATTCTTCGTAGGAGCGTCCCTTCCTCACAATTCTGTCAAGAAACGGACACCCCCGAAGGGTGAAGTCTGACAGCCACGCACACGACACGTATCGGCCGATGTATCTATGTCGCCATTCCCTCGAGAACTAGAGCAGAATTTCTAAAAACTCTCACGTAATCGAATCGTTCAAAACATTCGAAACAATTTATTTTCGGAATATCTTTCCGGAATATGAAACTGAAGATTGAATTAAACGTGAGAATTAGAATATTCCCAGTCAGATTCGCCATAATTGTTTACCAGTGAACAAATTAATTTCCCACGTAAATCCGTACATCGTTATTCATAAATTCGCTATTTCCTATATGTTGGAGTCAATCGACAAGTTTCTTGCCCTCCCTCCATTGAAAACTCGCGCTCGAAAACAATACGCCAGAACCCGTGTGTCGATACTCCATAGTTTTAATCATTTACAGGCCAAAGAGCAGAGATAACGTTATTTCCCTTGTTAAAAAAAGGACACAAAATTTCTCCGTCAAAGCAACCTCATTTTTATACCTCTGACCTGCAAAAGATACAACAGATATTACAATTTACAACGAACGCCGGCCCATAATATGTTTCAATTTTACAAACGCGCGCCTGCTTTACGCGTTTATTTCTATTTAATCGAACGGATGGGAGCAACAAATTTGCCCGGGGGCCGATACAATTCGGGAAAAATTCGAACGAACCCTGCCGGCTATCCGTGAACGCGCGTGGGAGAGCGATTATTACAACCGATTACGAGCCGTAAGAAGAATTCTATATGTCCGGAACGAAATTAAATTACGTTTCCATTCGCGTGCCAGTCAGCACAGACTCGTTTCCACCGCCCTTCCAAGATCCCTCGAGGGGGGTGCAGCACGCTCCCTCGTTCCGCGATGCTGGTCAAAAGGTTCTGAACACGGGACAGTGGCCATAAGTCATCCACCTTCGATATTAGCGAGAAGGCGTAACCTTACGAGACCTGGTCGCTCCCCGATGTCCAGTTTCCCTATATTGATATCGACTGACCTATCCACCCTTATAGACACACACGTATACATATATATGCTTTCCCCACGATGGCAAGGGAACACGAGGCGGGGTATTAGTTGGTGTCGTCGAGGCCCTGGAGAGCCATTTATCTGGCATTTGCGAGAGACAACAACGCGAGAAGAACGTCCGGCCATTGACTTTTATGGATAGCGCGTTTACCGGATACACACCGCGTATGGACTCTCGCAGGACACCTTCCGGTGAGAATGGCCGACCAGGTAGAAAATTGCGGCCCGCTCTTTGTTTACAGTGGCGGTGTCGTTGCGCGGGGCCCGAGGGGATCGTTTCGAACACCCTTGAGGGATTTTTATCCATCGGTCTTTGCGCGCGGGGGATGAGTATTTTGGACACGATACCGGACACTGATAATTCCTTGTGCTTTCTTCGACGAGAAAGGCTCGTAAAGGTTCGGATGAGAGAATTTATGATCGGTGGATTTTGATTGGTTGGGATTTTTTTAATGAAAATCGGAAATATATCATCGTTAAATAATTATTGTGCTCGTTTCCTTAAAAAACAATTCTTTTGTACGAATTCATTTTTTAATAGTGAGCGAAAAAAAAGATTATAGTTTGTATAAATTAATAGAATATATAATATAAATTAATAGATTTATGTTATATGTGATTAATTTGATTCTTGTATCGTTTTTTTTTTTTTTTATTGTTCAGATCACGCAGAACTTTATTATTGACCTGTTGCTTTTGACCACACTTTTTAACTTGATTCAGAAGGGATCGTAAATGTTTAAAAGTATATAATATTATTACGACACCACAGTGCGAAAGGTTATACGCAACGCGGCACGAGAAATAATAATAATTAATCGACATTGGTATTCAAAATATTGATTCAACGCAATCGTTTTCCGGACACGGAGCAGAACGGACGCGTTGCTCGACGCTCCTCGCAAGAATATTATATTATTTTTAATATTATATAATATTACATATTTAATATAATATATTAATATATTAATATTATATAATATTATACAATATTACATATTTAATATAACATATTAATATATTAATATTATATAATATTATATAATATTTAATATAATATACTATAATATTACTATAATATTATATTACAATACTGCATTGTGTATTATATACCATTATATCGTTGTCCAATTGCAATATCATTATCAATATTGAATATTGTACTATTATGCAATATTACTA
Organism: Apis cerana; assembly: GCF_029169275.1. Classification (NCBI taxonomy): domain Eukaryota; kingdom Metazoa; phylum Arthropoda; class Insecta; order Hymenoptera; family Apidae; genus Apis; species Apis cerana. Next base: position 6,068,447 of record NC_083857.1, read on the forward strand.
TTATGACAGGCTATTCTATTATTGTATTATCACACGTAAACATATTGCGTGCTCTCAAATTTTTCTACGATATTTTCTACGAAAAGAAAATCGAAAGGAACAAGAAAAAGAGAGAATTAATGGTAGGACAAATTAGATTAACAAAAACACGAAATAGAAGCGGATAAATATCATTTCTCATTATTCAGGATATGAAGTTTCTCGTTGAACAAACCTCCTCCACGCGATTTGATCAATATCGACAGCCTCTCCTTTGAGAAAAGTTTTCGAGTTCGCAGAATAGACTTATGAATAATTCCACGAAAAATCTATAAACGTCCGAGTAAAAAGTTTGAAGCAGGAGGCGAATGGATAACAAGGATCGTCCATCGAGAAGTACATTGAACAGCGATTTTTAACCCTGCTATCAATACGAAAAAAAAGGAAAAAAAAAAGAAAGAAAGAAAAGAAATCATCATCAAGCTCTTGGAATAATAACCAATATGAAAAATCCTTTCAATTATCGAAATCCCGTGTATAAACTTATATTAAACGGAAGATTTCGTTCGTGTTCGAAACGATCGATCGAAAGATCGAGGTTTATTGGAAGACCATCCAACGGAAATCCAATCTTTCTATCTCTCTACTACTAGGAGAAACAGAGGTAAAAGGGGTTATTTGCTCTATAGAGATACTGTTCTCGTTCTGGGAGACTATAAAACCTAAACAGAGATTTGAAGTTTGCGCAATGCCAATAATATCAGTAAGCTTGGAACGCGGCCATTTCTCTGTTTCTCGTGTTTAACGATCTAATTTCTTTTCGTTCCGAGAATTGACGAAAAATTGAGGAGGAAGCAACGAGAATATCGAGCATGTGGATAAAAAAGTAAAACGTAATAAATATTAAAAATATTATAAAAATCCGCATGATATACATAAAGTATATATATTATTCCATTTCATTTTTTGATTCGTTAAAAATCACAAGAACCAACAATCCAATTGTTGTATAAAAATAAAAAATACTCGAAATCTTAAACGGATTTCCCAATTCGACAAATCCACAAACAAACGGAATAATCAGCAATAAAGAAAAAAGAAAAAAAATACCATCACGCGAAGATGGGTTCAATCTCGTCGACCTCGCGAAAGATATCGAGGAATCGATAATCCTTTCATGCACCGACCATGTAAACTTGTAGTTCTTCCCGTAGGAACGCGTCAAAGCGGAATTCCGGGAGGAAAACTGGCGCGTGCCGTGTCTTTGCTGGTTGAGCAAAGTCCGAGACGTGGATCCGCACACGCGGGGAAGCGCGACACGACGTCGCTTTACTCGTTCTACCGTAATAAGCTGACGGATTACGACCAGGTTTCCTTGGCACGATACCATGCCAGCTCTCGATCCCATTAATTTCACTTCGCATTAACCTGTAATGGTCTATCCACCGTCTATTCAGAACGATGGGTGATTAACTTTCGAGATAACGAGCGGTGACGTTTCGACGATCATCGCTTGCCGGGTTTGAGATAAGAAGGACAAGGGATGAATACAAAAGAAACGAGCAATTCTTGGGAGATCTTCCGGGGGAGTAAGAATCGCTCGAGGTGAGTTAAGAGTTTAAGTAATTTATGATAGGAAGATTCGTGGAATTTTGTTATTTCTTTTTTGATAGCATCTTTTCTTCGTGACAATTGGTATAGGATAGGTAGAGGATCGAAGATAATATATAATATGTTTGAAATTAATTTTGGAATATAAATATACAATCAAATACGGTTAAATTGACAGTAGCTGGTCATTCGTTTCAGTTTAAATTACCGCGATCTAGCTTACACTTGATCCTCGATCTCTCATTAATAATCATTAATAAACATCTTGGTATCTCGATATGGATCTCGAATATCTCCAATAAATCGAACTCTGAATTCAGCCTCTAAACGACGATCGTAAATAATATCCAAGAGATCAGCATTCACCAAAATAATAATAAGAAAAAAAAATAATATATAATACGCACGAAAGAATTCTAATTCGAAGAGGGAGGCATGGAGTATCGTAAATCCGCGGTTGAAATTGTACACCGGCATGGCGTAATGCGACGAAAATTAATGGTTTCTATATCTCGCTATTAAGGGAGGCACACTCTTTCCAGAGTTGTTCGTACTATCCACTCTTAATTATTGCATCCGTTCACGAAGAGAAGCTACGCTCCCTTTTCGTTGGCGCAAAAGCGAACCTCTCCCCTTTCCCTCCCTTTCCCCCATCGAGGATACGACGAGCGGATGAAAACGGATTGCCTTTCGTCCGACCAGACTCACCAAAGTGATATTAATGGACCGTAAACGGCCAAGCTCGCGAGACGTTTCCACTTCCTCGTTGCGTGCACTTGGGATGAACCGAATTTTAGAAAACGGAGTACTACTTACTCCTCGAGATTCTTGGAGTAGTAATAGGGAACACCTTTTTCTCTCCTCTCGATGGGGTTTAATATCGATTTATATCAGAAATATATAAAGCGCGATTACGAAGCCAATTTATTGTTCGAAAATACAAATATATTCCCCGACACGAGCAGAACCGATCCTCAAACTTCGAGGTGCCGGTTTCTCTGTGCGCGTGCCACACACAGAAGCCACGAAACGACAGGGAAGTGCACGGTAGTAGAACAGGAACCGACGAGTATTTCATCGTTCGCTCGAGAAATGGCGTGATAACGTTCCTATGATTTCTCTTCCTCCCTTTACATGTGTCTGCCGTCATCGTGCATGCACCTCTCTTCGTTATTTGTAGATTTCGTACGCAATACACGTCACTGTTGCTGTTACTACGCTCGATCTTATCGTTGCATTCACACGAGCGCAATATTCGAAGGAAAAGGCGCGATACGCGGCGAATGGTTGCTAACTTTCGTAATCTCGTACCCGTAAGACCTCGTTTTCGATTCTTTTCGATGGGGGATGGGGAGGAGTTGAGGGGTTGTCGAGGGGGGCGTTTGAAAGGGGACGATGGGAGAACCTTTCGAATGCACGGGCGCAAAGTCTCGACGAAACTCTTTGATCGTAACTCGACGGTTTGTGGAGGTGGAGGGATATTAGGCGCAATTTGAAGGGTCGAACGGTAATTTTAGCAACTTGGACGCGCTTGCTCTCGGGGAAAGGTAGTTTTGGAGGAGAGATAAAGCTTTCCGGGTGATTTTGTCGCGAAGGCGCGAAATTGTAGGATGAATGGCGCGTCTCTGGTTTCCCAAATGCGTGAAATTTTCGCTTTATGGTTCCTTTTGTCGAGACACTTTCAGCCACTTAAAACTGAGAAAAGTTTTCTCGGGAATGGTCCTCCGTACTTTGGTTCAAATTTGAGATTAATTTTTATGGCTCGATGTGTAAACTCTTTTTAATAAAAGATATTTATTATGAAAAATAGTGTGTCATGAGAAGAAAGGAATATTCGGGAAAAGAGTATTATAATAATTTATATTAAAATAATTTTATCCGAAAAGTATAAATTCAACTTCGAGGAGGAGCAGAGAAGTATCCTTGAAAAATCCTCCAAAAGTATTGCTCCAAGAGAAGAAAATGTCAGATAGTTTAAATTGTCCGTGACGAGGAATTATCAAAAATTAATAAAATAAAAGAAAAAAAAATAAAAAAATGAAGAATCGGGAGCCGGTTTGTTAAACTTTTCCGTGTCCGCTTCTTCTGAAACTTATTGCAAGAAAAATCAGGATTCGAGCTCTACTTTTAGTTTCGTAGAGTTATACTTTCAGGATTAATAAAGAAAAGATCCGTAGCTTCGTATAATGAGGAAACTTTCCTTTCTAAAACCTGGAATCGTCAATTTCGGAATGGAACAAGTTAACTCTATTCTTCGGGTTCGACGAAACGCTGAATTTTCGAAAGCCAAGGGATACGTAGTCACAGACAGTCCAGTTTCGAAAAGACCATGGGAAAGTTCAACTTTCCACGTTACTTTCATCTCTTTCTCCCTTTTTTCCCCCTACTCGAAAGAATCAAGATTACTTTACCTCCAACTTTCCTATTTCGGATGATAATTCAAGCGAAATGAAAAAGTTCCCGCGTGAATTTATACACCACGTGCATCTAAAATGCATCTCAATCCCTCCTTGTCCCTAATCTTTCCAAAAAATTCAAACGAATCGAGATTACCTTTCTTAATTAATTCCTTTCTTAATTAAAAATTAAGACAAATAGGACCAAATGAAACTATCTATTAAAAAGTATCATAATCGAAATTCAATTTTCAATTTAATTCAAGAGAAAAAGATCTCCCAAGCCCACCCCCTTTCGTTTAAAAATAGCAAAGCAAAGTTCCAACCGAAATCTCTCACTCCCTCCCTCTCTCTGTCCGTCTCCTACTCCTAAGACTCGAGGAAAGAAAGAAAAAATGTCCGCGCGAATCCATATTCACGCCTCTTTCTCCGCTCGATGGAGCGTGCACGGCCGGCCCATTGTCGTCCGGACACAAAAGTTAGGATCGATCGGTTCCCGATGCATGCACGCGCGCACAGACACACCGTCCAGGCACAAAAGTGGGACAATATTGGCAAATGAGACGGTACATTTGCCGGGCATTGTCGGCAGGCGTCGGGGTGACCCACGGCCGCGCCGTAATTGCGAGCATTGTTTGATGCGCGCCGGACCCGTTTCCAATCCAATCGTCTTCTTCGCGGCCCTGGAAATTCATCCACAATGTCCGACACGACACGGTTCCATCCGAAAACTCTGCGAAGCAGAGTGCATGTGCAAGAATTTTGTCGTCCAAGGGGATGGAATGGAGGGGGTAAAAGTAAGAACGAATTTATTATACATGACCACAAAATATAATTTTTAGAAGGATCGAATAAATATATGAGGTTCTAATTTAATATTCGATATATAGAATTTTAACGTTACGTTTTATTTTCGCTTTCGTTAATTTTAACAGGCTCGATTTGATAAGGTAATAAGGCTGATTGAATATAATTTGATAATCTCACATCCCCGCGTCAAAATTTTCAACGTTATTGAATATTTTAGTAATCTTCTAATAATAAAACTCGAAATTTTGAATCAATAAAAAGTTAATAGAAAGTAGAGATCTGAAAATTTCTTATTTATATAAAATAATAACGAGTTAAATTTGTAATTAAAGTTAGATTGTTTTAAAATTAATCTCAACAAGTCCCTATTTTATCGAACGATTAATTGTTGCATCTCAATGAAGCTATATCCTCCACTCAACTAGGAGCCATCAAAAAAAAGAAAAGAAAAGAAAAGAAAAACAATTGGAAGGGACGAAAGGTAAAAATAGCCATGGTCATCTAGCGAAGACAAAATTCAGGGAGTCAGGATGCAAGGCTGCTATTGTAGCATCCCATAAGCGGGGGAGGAACGATGATTTAGCTCGCTCGACGATCCGCGACGGATGAGTCACCTCGGTGGTAATGGGCTGTGAACGATTATTAGTAAGAGGCAATCTCTTCGATCCCTTCTTTCTCTCTTTTTTTCTTCTTCCTCTTCATCTTCTCCCTCTCCCTTCTTTTTCATCTTCCCCGTTCCTCGTCCCCGTCCTTTCCTTTCAACGTTACCCTTCGTCCTCTTGCTCGCGCGAGCACGTACCGGCGATTCGAGCCGGTGGAAGGAGGAACAAGGGAATTAATCTTGCTCGAATAAGATTTGCTCTGGAAGCGTCGGGAAGAGCTCTATACCAAGCGTCTCGGGACTCCCAAGTAGAGGAGCCATCACTCGGAACCCACAGACTTTATTTTTCTTTTCTTTTTTTCCCCCCTTCCCTCCACGGATCGCTCATTTTCTTTCTGTCACGTCGACGTACGCCCGATTCGTCATAATTAGCCGATCATTTTCCGAGTGTGACCGCTTTGTTCTCTCTCCGAGGGAAGGGAGATCCCTTGTATCCGTGACGATTCCGTTGGATTTGATGAGAGGAGAGATAGTTTGGAGCAGAGGAAATGAAATTTTGACAAGGATAACGTAATGGTGTGGTTGTATAATTTATAAAGAAAGGAAGAATTGAATATTCGAGCTATCGTTCAATTATTTTTTAATTTCTATTCAGATTTAGATTATAAATTTGGAATGGGATTAATATTATCTTCGACAAATTCATCGACGCGTTAAATCTTGTTTAATAACAATTTTGGTTAAAGTTTTCGTTACGAAAGAATTTCCATATGCCGAAAATAAATTTCCATGCGTCGGGGAATATTCCTTCGATCCAACGGTACAATTTATATAGCAATATCTTGAACCGTATTTTGCCACGCTCTATGTAAATTGCAAGTTTTGTTCCCTTGGATTTATCTTTTCGTGTATTATTATGTTGGCGTCACACTGTGTTTTCACGGATTAAGAATGAAACTCTTATCCTGTATACAAATAAACCCATTAAAAACAGCTGCACGATGCTCGTATTATAAGATAAAGATCAACTATAAAACTTTATTTATAAAAATACGTAAACAGAGACTTATTCTCATCTCGGAATAACAAGTATCCGATTAACAACAAACGTTATTAATTCAGCAACAAAACAGCGAGCGAAAAGAAATCAGTAAAAATGAATTAAAATTTCAAGCAAAAGTATATCGTTAATTTATTACCGAACTCTTCTTACTTAAAATACCAGAATTGTAAATTAAATCTAATTCCATTCCTATACTCATCCATCTATCATTATTCAATCACAATATCACATCGAATTCAAAAGGATTCATAGATTAATTCATATTCGAATTGGTTATCAACTTCCAAAAAATAATCGATCCTTTGAATTATAAAAAGATCCAAATTCAAGATACTCGAATAAGCCACGCTTACTATATACTTCAAACTATTTGTTCCAGATACTCGAATTCGGGTTAAAAAATTTTCCATCTTGTCGCGGCAAGGATTGCTCGACTGGAACGTTCCCCGTTCCTTTTCCCGCAACAGGAGGGCCGTGATTAACTTCGACCGTTCCTCCTGCCCGAGGTGATATAAACGCCGCGACGATATCGCACCGAGAAATGGAATTCCACGCCGCTAACCCTTTTCGACGTCATACTCGCTTGATTTACTCGCGTGGTCCGTGGTTATCAGTTTCGCCTTCTGCCATCGGAGGCCGCATTCGGCAGATTTACACGTTCAACCGAGATCACACGTGTCTCAGGATCTACCGCGCCCTAGATATCCTGATCTGGAGAGTCGATCGCGTGACTCGCCGATCTAAATCCCCATTGTGACCAGCCCCGATGCGATCCTCTGTCAGGATACAGTGACGATAGATCGGTGAATATAAAAAATATAGATACCGAAGGTATTGTCGAGCTGAAATTTTCTTGATTTCTTTTGTAATTATAAGTAAATTTATTTAAAAAGAGCACTTTTCCATCACGCTGTGTCTAACGTGACAATCGAGATGATTCTAAAGTTATTACAATCTTTTCATTCGTCCTCCTTGCCATTTTAAAATCGACAATTTCAACTGTTCTCATCTACAAATTAACGTGTATATCGTATAACGTGACAGCCTTCTACCTTTCTTCCCAATCTCGTTCATCCCAATCCTCAATAATGATTTCTGCAATAACTAAACTAACGTTTCGAACTGTGTAGTTGGGGTGCTACGCAAGGAAAAAACCGGAAGAGGACATGGTCGTGCCGAGTCACGTAGAGCAACAGAGGACCCCCTCTTATCGGACCAAGCCGTTATCACGAGGTTGTTGCTGCATTCACCGAAAGTGGAGTATATCGTAAACAGGGTCGACGGGCAAAAGCGAAGCAACCAGTGACGCGTCGTCGTGACAACGCGATACGAAGGAGGCATCCAAGGGTTCAGGCTTTCTAAAGCAAACGAGACAGACTTGTATCGGCCAGTCCATCTGTATTCACGACATTTCTGACCTTATCTCGCGTTTTCTCGGTCTTTCTTAAACGAAGGACGAAGCTTCTTCTTTTTTCCCTTCCCCCCTCTCCTCGGGAGAAGATCACTTTCCTATTCCGCTCTGCGACTGCGGCTGGCCGCACTCGGCATCTCTGTTTTCCACTCTATCACTTCGTCACATCCCTCTCTCTTTCTCTCTCGACCCTTTTATCTTTTTATCCCCTCGCTCTGTCTCCTCCTTCGCACAGACGCATCCGTCCACACTTTTACTCCCTATGGTCTCTATGGTCCGTGTGTACGCCGGGGAAAAAGAAGAAAAACGAGCACGGGATGGAAAGTCTTGCCACTCATCCACGGCTAATCCTCCTTTTCTTTCTTTCTCTCTCTCTCTCTAGGAAGTCATCGTTTGCCCTGAATCTTCTCTCGCGAATCCCAGTTTCCAAGAGAACGCGACTGGATTAAGCTCGAACTGAAGGGATAGAAGGTTTCTTTCTCTCTCTCTTCTCGAGAGTGTAGTGAAATTCGTGAGTCTTGACCAGTCACGAGATGTGACTTTTGTTCTTGTTATTCTCTTGTGTGGAAATTCTTTTTGATAATTTTGGACAACGTTCTTCAAGAGATCAAATTAATCAAATCTCTTTGGTATGGAATTTTTATCTTCTAATAAAATGTAGATAATTATATTTTTCTCTTTTTAAAAGGTGTTTGGTTAAATTAGAATTTGATATTTTTATTTTATTAATACCAAGCGTATAGGTTCAAAATTTGTATACTTTTACTTTTTATAGATTTATTTAGATGAAAGATACGAAAAAAAATTCATAAGCTAATTTTCGTTTCTACTTTCTTGTCATTTAGTAATTAAAAGAGAATTTGATAATTCAAAGTTAGGTTAGGTTAAATTTGTCTCTTTTAAATATAAATTATCTCTTTTTTATATACAAATAAGTATTCATATCACTTCACGGAATAAAAATTTGTGAAAGCGTTTATTTAGCGTCGAATTAGGTCGATTTTTTTTCCAGAAAAATTAAGTTAAAATTTCCACGAAGGCAGGAAGGGAAAAAACCAACTACTCCCTGGTTGAACGTTCTCAGAACGGTACAAGAATATTCCTACAACTTATGTAGGACAATCTGGAATATTCAGCAGCGACTGACGAGGAGTTTATTAGAGGTATACAGAAGGCGCAAGCGTCGAGCATCCTCCTTTATGGAACCAGGATTACGAGAGATTACCAGGTGGATATAATCGCTTATGTTTTTCCCGGAGACTTAAATAATACTAAGCCACCGGTTACCATCCTGAGCTTTTTAAAAATTTATCTCCGCCGGAACTTTTAGCCGACGAACAGCGCATGCAAATATTACACGATAATGGGAAAATTTTGATTTGAACAAAGTTGTTCGATCATCGTGTTAGAATTGGAAATTTTTAATGATTTACTTTGGCAAAATTTTAAGAAGAAATTGCGAGATCGGAATATAACGAAACGGATGATAACGTAAAACTTTATTCGTTTTCACGTGTAATACGCAATAATAATATGATAATATTTTTTTTTATAGAATGTAATTAAAAAGTTACGACTGAATGACAAAGGATCGTATAAAATATTACATATTGCGGAATATATCTCATTTTTGTCTCTTTTTTCACCGTTTCGAAATGTTGGTATATAGATAAATTTACTCGCCAGACTCGATAGTTAAAAATTTTAAATGACGAAAAATAGTGACGGAGAGTAAATCCAATATGAATCGCTAACGCTCCAATAATTTTCCATAAACAATTTTTCAACTCGCACATCGTCTGTCCAATTTTTTCCACATTTATTTTTTTTTTTTCAGATATCTATTTAATCCGAGCCGAAACTAATATTTTCCAATATTTCATAAAGCCATGAAAACAAACCCTCCCAAAAACAGTTAAAAAATACTCGTTACGAAAAAGAACTCAACGACCACCCTTCAATTCAAAAATTGCCACGGAGAATCCATTCTTCCCCGAAAACCCACCCCCATGATCACGAATCATCGATAGTAGACGGAACAAGAGGATCGCGAAAAGCGTTGGAATATCGAAGGGGCACGAAATTCGACCACGAACCAGGCCAATTCACCACTTGGCCAAATCTTGGTGAACGGGATGGACCACTCGTGGGATCGCGCCTCTTGGAGGATGGAAGCGAAAATCTGTTGCCCTACTTTCGCGACCGAACGCTCTCTTAGGAGGTCGAGGGACGAAATTGCCTGTTCGAATTCCGCGATTAGCCGGTTTACAGGGTTGGCCGATTCGATCCTTCTCCTCGCCGATGCTGACGATGCGACGATGCTTGAGAACCCGATCTCTTTGTTCTCGTTTCGCTTCCCCGTGGAGAGAGAAACGCGAGGCGAGCAGTGGATTCGATGGGCAACGGTGGGATAAAGGAGGGTGAGGAGGAGGGTGGGTAACGTGTACCTGTGCTCCAGACCTCCCGTAAGCGGAGGAGAGATCCGGTCTGACCGGTACGTGTATTCTTAGTCGACCACATTGTCGAATCTGGCCATCGTCTTCTCGCTGCTCGAAGAAACGGTGAATTCTCGCTACGTGATGCTCGCTGGTCTCGATCCTTTTTTTACTTTTCTCCTTTGGTTTCTTTCGAGAAAAGTTCAAAAATAATTTCGAGATTATACGTGATTTCACGTTTGTTTCGATAAATGAGTATGCAGGGTTATGTTAATAGATCCGATATTTGATTCAGAATAGTAGGAAATTTGAAAAAGACGAAGTTGATGTAGCACGTTATAGGATTATGTTGGCGAGATATTTTTCGAGGATCCATTCGAAAAATTTTATGTGATTCATTCATTTCCTTCTTTCGAAAATCGGTGTAAGATTAATACATTTTTGGGGATATTTTTGGAGCAGAAAGTTCTTTCCTTTTCTTTTCTTTTTTTTTTATAAAGGATAGAAAAACATATAATCGAGGTAAAAAATTATGGGATGCTGTTACAACGGCTGCAAATTATTTTCGAAACTTAAAATTAGGTAGTGGATTACGTATAATGGTATATTTTAGTCAGAGAAAAGTAGAAAAGAACTGGGAGAATATCCTGTATATTGCATGTTTGAAATGGAAGTTGAAAATGGAAGATAAAACTTGTAGGATATGAGCTGGTTATTTTCAAAAGAACACGGTTTTTTAAAAATTCACTTTGATAATATAAATGTCACGAAAGAGAAGATGTCATGAAGCGATAGATTATAAATAATTTAATTTTTAATACCTTTTATGATTATAAAAAATCCTCGATATTCTCGTATAAAATTGCAATCGAAAAATTAACATTTAAATTCTATTCTACGTTATATATTTTTTTCATATAAAATATATAACGCAGTTTTATAAATATATAAACTAACAATTGGAATTATTTCAAATTCCTATTTATCACTTACGCACAACCAACACCAAGTCCAAGGACAGAAACATCTCAACTTACCTGAAACAAAAAGATAAATAAAATACAATTAGTATTATCGATAAATGTCGAATAACAACGATACACTTTCGCAGAAATACGGAAAAAAAAATTTCCGTTGTGCAATTTTTCTAACAACTTATTCGTCGTATACGTCGTCGTTCAAAAGAGAACAATTTATTATATCCAAGAAGCAAAGGAAACATGTAAATTTTGTCCAAGAATTATCGTGCCTTTGCTATTAATGAATATACAACTTCGATTTGCATATCATTATCCGCCAGAAATTTCACGATCAGCATAATGCGAAGGATGTTTCTCAAAGGCGGTGATTGAGACATTTAGTCGAAAATTGGCCGGTTTCGCAATGACAATCGTGAGACGAAGATGGCGAGCGGGATAACTGGTTTTATCATTTTCTTAGACGAACACGGACGTGTCATTTTAACCGGTTATACCACTCGATATCTTTATCCGATCGCTCGATAAATGTCCTTTTTCCTTTCTCTCTCTCTCTCTCTCGCTCTTCGTCATACTAATTTTAATGCACGATTGCGAGATACACGGCGTTAAAATGCAATGGTGACATTGAATTAATTAATAACAGCTTCGTGTGAGCGTGTCAAAACGATAAATATCAGGTGTGAACTACACGTATAAGCAGCCGACCAAATGTCCATTAAATGTCTCGTTTATTACGTTTAAAGAACTTTCTAATATCGCAATAGAGCGCATAACGATTTCGCGACAAATTAAATCATCTTTAATCGGAATAGCTCGAGGATTAACGATAATGCTGCGACTCGGTTATAAAATCCTCTGTGTACTTACTAATAGCGGATAATGGTTTCGAGGAAAATAGCGGAAATAAATATTGTCCAAGTAATCTTGTTACGATGAAATAACAAATGGCGTATCCGCGCATCTCGAATCGTAAATTTAGGATCATCAAATTTAAGTTGAAACTTGTTTCTTCGCGTTCAAAATTGTTTCAATATTTTTCAAATCGTGTCTCTTATCAATATAATATAATTAATTAATTTTCTCTAATTAACAAGACATTCTCATTTTCGTCCGCATTTCCATATTCTCTTCTACGTGTCTGCATATCTTTCTACGGGCCAACTTTATTCAGGATCGTTTTCCGGCTTGAATAAATAAACCGAAATGGATCATTCATTCCAGTTATCCGTTCGACGTGTTCTCTATCGATGGCTGCATTATGAACGACCGGAGTCACGCCACTCGTCGGTTAGTAACAGATTTTACCCTCGTGCATTATCGAGTGAATACCGTTCGTGGAGGAAAGCGGAAGCGAAAAAGGGATGAGCATTGGCACAAGACACGCGGACGGTGAAAAAGATTGGGGGTTAACCTCGCGGTTGGCTTAATTATTCAGGCGAAGCATGCGGTTCGTCGATGCATCGATTCTCAACCAGATTTCGAGCCGATTTCCATTTCCTCGAACCGGTCAACGACCAGCCATATTGGAGAATGTCGTTTGAACGACAGAAAGCAAAGGTTAACGAAACGAGTCGAGGGCTGTCATTCGACTGTGCCTACCTATTTCAAGATGCCTCGCGATCGATTACGAGAGAAACGCGACAAGCTTCTGCCATTCTATTGAAATTCGTAAACGATGAAATTCGACCATTGTTTCAGATCGAATTATGGCGAAAGATTGGTTGAATGGTTTGCATTCAATGTATTTGTTCCAGAATTGGTCCCCAAAACACGTATATACATATATCAAAATAAATACACTGCTAATCGAGAATACGATATTTATTCATCAACGATCTGATCAACTTCCAGGAATTATCCACGCGAGATTAAAAGGCCAATCGTTTACCTGCCCTGGCAATACTTACACGCGACGAACAATCGATTTTCGAACGCTTGATGGGGAGGGAGGGTTGAAAGGCATCATCAGCGGTCAGAACTCGTCGCGCTTTGACGAGTTTCGAAGGAACGGAAGACGAGAGGTCGGCAATTTCGCCGCGCAAGAACGCAATTACGGATCACCCGACGAAACGTGGCTCGCAATCGGGCTGAGCTCGTACCCCGACCTGCGTCGAGCCCCACCAATTTTAACAGAGGCGCGGCCTCTCTTTTCGCCGGGTCGTAGACGACATGCGGCTGCCTCCAACGGCCTGGCGGGAGGATTTAATTAAGGCGTTAATTGGAAAATGGCGAGACTTAATCGCCCTCCCCCCACTTCCTCTTCGTGAAAAGCTACGACGATAACGACCAACTTTCCACCCGCAACTTCTGACTCCGTTCCTGATATCGCGCGTGTTATCTTTCCTATATCTTTGGCAATCTCATCTGTTCCCGCTGGTGCTAACGTATTTCGTCTGGTTTCTTTCCTTCTTTTATTAATTATATTATCGTTATCACTTTGTTAGGTAACGTCGGAATACAAATTTTCTTGCAGCATTAAGGAGAATTTATCCATTGATGGGTTCGAATAGATCGATTACGTATATAACAGATATATGTTCGAGAAAAGAATTGAGAATTTTCAAAATTTGGATACTTTGGTTTGGATCGAAATGTCGTGTATCAAGATGCACGCAACAATCGTGACTTTTTCCCCGCCCATTCCCTCTTTCAAAGCGAGAATTTTTCACGATCCTCGGGGTTTATGCTCTGCCGAATCGAGCGCGCGCACCTTTTAATCCTGCTCGAGGATTTCCTCCCCCAAAGTCGTAACCCTTGCGAGCCCTTATCTCAGTCATCCTCGTTTATATATGTATATATATCTTTTTCCAATGAGTCTGGCTGGCTCAGCTTGCGATATTTTTTTCTTTTTTTTAATCCCATTTCCTGGCAGCCAAACTGATACACCAGCATCGAAATTAATTTCCGAATTTCTTTCAGCACTTCGAAATTCAACACAGCATACTTCCATTGCTGAATTTTATTACCATCACACAATTACATATCTAAAATGCTTCCCCCTTTAACGATATATTAAGAAAGAATAAATAATAAAATCGTATCATCCCCAATTATAACCACCAAGATACACAATTTTTCCGAATCAAAAAAGAAAAAGGAAGAGAGAAGAGTAAATCCCACGAATCTCCGCCCATTCGACCCTCGGCTCCACTCGATATTCCCCGCGTATTCTCATCCCCTGTACACACGAACAGATTGGGCGAGCCTCGAACAAGATATCATATTCCGGGTGTGTACACTCGGTGATCAACGTCGCGACGCCAGGGATATATTCTATTTCTGCCTGCCGGACGAGGATTTCGCCCCTTTCTTATCTCCGATTGATAGGGTTTCCGCCGACAAAAAGGTTCGCGAGCAACCAGACACACAGTGGATATCGCCGCCACCCGATAACGTCGCCCCCTGTGATTGATACACGCGTGTTGAACGCGTCGCGTGATTGATGCCACCAATCGACGTCAATACGCTGTCGAGTTATCTCCGTTCGGCATCGTGCATCAAACTGCAGATCTACTTAGCTCGCGAGAAGAATCGAACGCTCGAGTTGCCTCCGAATCAAGGGTTTCTCGCGCCTTAAGCTTAACTTATCTGCACCGCTTTTCTTTTCTATTACCTGTGTATCGTCGAGGAAATGGGGGGAAAAAAGAAATTGGATGGCGAAGGATGCAAGAAAATGAAAGGTTAACAGGTCTTTTACACCGCGAGCGAGGTGTGCTAAGCGTTTTGACATCCAATATTTCGTGTAAACGATGGGGGCGATGAGTTTGTTGGACGATCTGACGGGAGGGTGGTTTCATCGAAATGTTTAGATACTATGTGTTGCGTGGTTTTTTTGATAATTTATATTTTTACGTAGATAAATTAGAAAATAGAAAAATATTCGTAGAGCACAATCTTTGATATTTGAGAATTAATAATAACGATATATATTTTTAAAAGTTTATTTAGCTTTATAGATTAAAGTAGAAATAATAATTCACAAACCAAGCGAGTCATTTTTAAATAATTGCATGGTCTTTGAATTCTTCTA
This sequence comes from Apis cerana, assembly GCF_029169275.1. Taxonomy (NCBI): domain Eukaryota; kingdom Metazoa; phylum Arthropoda; class Insecta; order Hymenoptera; family Apidae; genus Apis; species Apis cerana. Next base: position 6,083,763 of record NC_083857.1, read on the forward strand.
TCTATGTGCATCGATTTTTCTACGCGTTCATCGGCATTTATATTTGGTCCACGTTTCCCAACTTCATAGGTATTATATCTAAGTTGGAAGGGTTAGAAGTTAGAATATTAATTAACAATCCTAACGCGTGTAGCATAGACTATGGGCACCAACGTGACACAGTCGAATTCAGTAAGGTCTAGACATCTGTTGCCACAGAGTTTAACACGATTTATGTATTTAAAACTTTCCTCGTAACCCTGAACTTACACCCCTTTTATATCCCTCGTTTGTAATTCCACGTCAATGTAAAACGTTAGATTAAAAAATCGATTTAATTAATCGATGTTAAAGAATAAGATATTAGAATTTTTTAATATTCCAAAAACAGTGAATTTTAAATTATTCTAAAAAAAATTCGATTCTGCACAAATTGGAAAAATCATAAAACATTTACATATGCTATATAGCATATTTTATGCTATAACATTTCCTCGTGCATTCCATTTAAACTGAACAAAAAATATTTGAAAAGATGACAACCGATGAAAGCTTCCAAATAAAAAGATATGTATATCTTTCCATACATTAAATCCTCATACAATTTTTATTCTTTAGATTAATATGAATGATTGCTGTGCTTGTCTTTTCGAAAAAAATTGCACATTTATTCACAAAATATACTTTTTGAGTAGAAAAATTATTAGAATCGATACGTTAATTTACGCAATTTGATATATAACGAAATTATAAGAAACTCTTACTTCAACCTTAACGTTTCGATTTTCTTTAATCAGATTCTCTTATGACATGAAAACAATTTATATCACGTGTTTAAACTCAGTTTAATCGGTAAAATCAACAATCCATTAGCACATGAAGTGAGAATATAAATATTTATATATTCAATCTGATAAAAAAAACCGATAAAATATTATAACCACTTACCACACACAAATATTAACAAATTATCAGAATCAAAAGTTACAATTACATTCAGAAGTAAGCAATCAACGCACATAACCCGTCGCGTTACCATTCTCCCATAAACCAATCAATTCCGCCATTCAGTCACTCGAACAACTGATCACGAACTTCCTCCACCTAACTCGTTTCCTTATTTTCTTTCGAATCGTTCCCACAGGATCTCGACAGAACCTCGAACGTGTACTTCGTATCCTTGGCACGCATTTAATTGCCAATTATAATCCCCATTAATTAACCGAGTCTCGAAATGGATCCCTTCTCCCCTCTCCTCTAGTAACGAGGGCCCAATAACGGGGACTTGATTCATTTTATCCGACTGGCTACGCAATAATTCGGCCTCAGCCGCAGCAAGATTATCGCGACACGGCTATTTTCGCCTATAAACATCCTTTCCTTGGTAATTGCTTCTCTGCCTCGGAGGAACAGCTGCGCTTCCGGGGAGGAATCGACTTACGAATAGGCGCCCCTCGAAAACTCACCCCCTTTTTCGGTAAGCCTTTCGGTAAACGCGTTTGCTTTCTTTGGGACACTTCTGGCGAAGTGTTCTCGTTGTTTGGATTAATTAAAAGAGATGGAGAGTGGGGGAAGGAGGGCTTGATTTTTACGAAGATCGAATTTCGAGAGAAATTTTGAGATCTCGAAACTTATTTTTGTTGATTTTCTTCTTCTTCTTCTTGTTTTTAAGAAGGGGAGAGCCATGCTAAGAATTGGAATCTTAACAAATTTTGATTGCGTGAATATATATTCGTCATTTTATATCCGGATTCCAAAGAAATCATCTCGAAAATACTTTGATATTGCATCTATCTCGTGCTTTGTACAAACTTTTTATTCTAATTAAACGAACAGGATGATTTTATCGTTCAATTTTGAGGCAAAAGAAACAATATTCACAGACGGGGAAAAAAATGAAAATAGTCAATGTTATCCCGGAAATTTTAAAATATTTAAACACTTTAACAATATATCGTTATCAAATATTACTCAAACATCGTCGAGGCCAATGCGAATCCCTTTCGAAATAATTAAAAAGCTATCACTCGAAAAATTTCGATTTTCATTCAGCCCCCATACACGCGATATAATCCTTCTTTACCCGTTCAACAACGCACCATTTTCGATATTCGAGGGCGTTATGAGAGTGAATTTTACACAGGCATTAAAGGTTCTCAACAACATCAACATTGTTTACTTGTTGTAAACAGTCAAGCGCGTGTATATTTTTCCTCGAAAAAGATTTGAACGAAAAAAAGGGGGGATTGGATAATTCGCGCGGGCGGATCGTTGGGATTTATTAGCGTTTACCAATCTCGATCATGACACGTATTTCATTCCCTGACGGATTATCGCGCGACTTTAAATCACCAACTTAGCAGTCGGATTACATTTACGAAAGACTAATTTATCTGACTAATATAATATAGTTCCGGATTAATCATCGAATTCGAAACATTCCACTATTAATAATTGTTTAGAAAACGAACGATTCGGATTGGATTGAGTTGCAAATCATATTCAATGATGATCGAATTTAAGATTTATTAAGTTATAGGTTCATACGAATTTGTATCTTTGTATGAATGTTGATTGCGATGAAAAATTAAATACATACTATTAGATACTATTAGAATTATAAAAATGAATTGGATCAGAGGAATAATGAATACGAATTTGTTTAAGATTAAAACCATCATCTAGTGTATATGGCTTGGTTTTCATAGAATGATGTGGATTATGAATGTAACTGCAGCAAAACAAATTGCATGATTTTAAAAAGCAAAGAAACCTAACACAATAATCGTTTCTTAAAAATTAATAAACACGGAATGTTAAGCTATCGTCGCAATGCCTTACATATTTTAATATAATTCATTCGACATCCCTGAAATTTCTTCCCCCTTCGATTTCCCTCCTCCTGATAAAGGACGACGTCCATTGGAACCGGTCGATAGTCGAATTATCAAAGAAAAGGGACGAGCGAAAGACAAACGTTTCGCTCTTTCCAATTCGAATCTGCTCGCCATCGAAGATTTCAACAATTGCAGACAAAAGGGGCAACGCGATCGCCACTCTGGAAATGGGACCTTTCACGAATTTTCACGAGCGATTGATCGTTTTTATAATACGTAATCATATGGAATGCGGGGGCCTCTGGTCGTCGATGAAGCAGAACGGGGTTCGTTATCGATTCGTCTCGTCTGATGCACGGCCAACACTTTGAACCTTGCTAAAAGCGTCTCTATTAAAATACGGTGGAATTTTTTCTCTCTCAGAGGCTGCTTCAAATAAGACTATCAATTCGTTTATTTAGAACGATGCAATTTCTTGAAGAAAAAAAAAAAAATTGACGGAAAAGTAGTGCATCTATCCGATTAAGAAAAATTATGAGTATCTCTCTACTCTTTATTTTAAATTATTTAAATATTTGCAATTAGGGTATTCAATAACAAATGCAACGATGCGTTTTCCTTCATTTCTCTTATACTTTAAATAAAATATGTGAGGAGACTGAACGTAATAAGATGATCGATTAATTTTTCAACTATGGAATTACGATCGAATTATCGCTCAGTTTTAATTGCGGGAAACAATCGGACGATAACAACGTTCAAAATTGGCGCGCATGCGCGCGCATCGAGGTGGACACGTAACGGTGTAACGCGGGCGCGACGAAATTCCCCGACGATAAAAGCGAGCCGCGAAGCATCGATTTTCAAAGGCAAATTGAGCTTTGTGCAGTGCCAGTGAATCGCGCCAACGGGACAAGGGATGGAAAAACAACACGTTCTTGCGCTCTAACGAGATTTCTCGACGCGTTGTTTCAATTTTAAAATGGGAGGTTCTTTTTTTTCCTTTGTTTGTTTGCTTTTTTAAACGACGCGACTTTGATTCCTATTATTTTCTTCTTCTGTTTTTAGATTGATTGATATTTATGAGATCTTCGAAGGTAGATAACATCGATAGAGCATTTTAACGATTTTGCATCCCGATCAATTTCCACTTCTTAACGCTCTTCCAGTTCACCCTTCATCAAAAAAAAAAAAAAGGAAAAAGAAGAAGAAAAAAACAAATTCTAACCAGGGTACAGGATGATACATAGCCAAACGTCCAACCAAACGAAATCATCTTCCGCCCATAGCAGTTTTATCAGCTCGACGAACAGGAAATTTTCGATCGCTTTGTGCCCGCGTCGAACGCCGAAAGCTTCTAGAGAGTTTGCCACGTGAAAACTGACCGAACCGTTATGTGTTTAAAATAAAAATGAAAAAAAAAAAGAAGAAAAAAGAAAAAAGGAGGGGGGAATCAGAGAAGAAGAGGGGGGGAGAAAAAAAACAAACGAAAATCCCGCGATTTGTAGCGCGGCTAGTTCCGTAAAAAAAAAAAAAAAAAAAAGGTACACGCTGATCCTACAACCCCGTGTTTATCGACACCGTACAGCAGCAGAGCGCGTAACCGTTGTATAAAATGGAACACTATCAATTCGGGTATCAAGCGGCGCGATCGGCGATGACAGTGCAAATATTTAATTACACGGCCGTGTGGAGCCGCATCCTCGTCCAACCTTGTTTCAAATAACCGGCCATTCATCTCACGCCGGTCGAGATTCTCCTCTCTCTCACGGCATTCTAATGGAATATGCGAAAGTTTGTCCTCGCGCCTTTCGTTTCGCGAGTGGATTCGTCGTAAGTGGATTTCGAAACGAGTGAGAATGGTAACGGCGTTGAAAAAGCGCGGCTGAACATTTGTATCGTGGTATCCGGGAAAGTGATAATTAAATTGCTCAGCTTTTATGGCAGTTGATGGAGTATTAATTCCAGAGAAAGATTACACGATCGAGATTGTCTAGAGAGAATGCACAAAGTTGTCAAATCGAGATGAATTTTTCCATTGATCATACAATCAACAACGTCGGACGACTGGGTTAAATTAAGAACGATCAAACGATTGTTTGAATGAAAGTGAAAATGAATATTTTCGATTAAGTATTGAAAAAAAAGTGTAAGTAATTAAAATGGATTGTTTAAATTTTTGTAATTTTCTGAACCGATGATTTTTTTCTTTTAAATTAGCAAATAGTCCGTTCGTACAGAAGGATTGAATACAATATTTGCTTTTATAAATACGTAATAACGTATGAAATGCACGTATTATTAATCGATCGATGCTTCATAAATTTATTCATCGTTTATTTTATATCAACCGTTCAAAATATGTATATCGCATATTATAAGAACGTTCACATAACCGAATCGCCAATTTATAATTATTCAAACACATAATACCTGGAATTTAATTAACCAGACATTTCTAAAATTTTCTTCTGTATAAACATATTCCACCGTATCGCACGTATCATTCCTTCCTGCTTTCCACGTTAAAAAGCCCCTCTCCCTCTCTCTTTCTCTCTCCTCAATAATATTAACACGTTAATAATTTCAGGTATCGTCGATAAAGAACTCACTAGCGAAGGACGACTCGTATTAACAGCCCTACCAGCCCCACCAACCGTGCGCACGCATAGTGAATATTCGCGAATTTATGACACACATCATAAACAAAGCCGAGCTCACGACCAAACACGGACAATCGTACGCCAGACAGACGGATGGCGCACACGCGTAGATTCGTAAACCTCGAAACCAACAACTGTTGGTTCAATAAACTTCTAACAGACAATTCTGATCCCACTCGTCTCGATACAGGTAAATCTGGCTTCCGTTGATATAGAAGACCAGGGGCCCCATCAAACCCGTACAGATGACCCCGCAAGTACCCGTCAAGCGCGGGTAAGCTCGGATCCGTGTCAGTTCGGACAAAGACAACATCGAAATCTATGACGAGCGCGGTTCCATTGCTGCTCGACGCAGACGATCGTGGAACAATTCGATACGGATAACTCCGCATGTCCGTTTCGTTGAACGTACTCGATTTTTGAATCGGATAGTCTCGAGCCCATCGCGTAGTTTCGTCTAAATCTACTCCGCGAATTTAATAAGTAATTTAAAAGAAGTTTGAATACGATTGAAACTTGTTCGATATTTTTATTCAAATGTCAAACAAATAATCAATTGTTCTTCTTTGGTCGAGCGATTTTTAAGATTATTAAGTATATGTTTTATCAGAGTACGATCGAGATATTCATGATTAGAGTTTGTACTGTTATTGTTAATTCTCAAGAGTAATTTTTTAAGACTAAAGTTTTTCAAATATTTTGCTTTTAACGAGATTGGAAGTTACAACTCTATTTTTATTTTATATTGCACAACACTTTAGAATTATACTTGTTACACTTGAGAATTCTTCGACTACTGAAAATTAATTCCAAGCAACAAAATTTCAATATTTACGAAGATTAGCATAGCAGTTGAGTTTATTATTCGAAGGAGTATTCTTGTTATTTTGAAACGATTCATAAAATTGTACTTCTACTTATTATAATTCCGAGTAAAAATTCGTCCAGCTATAAATAATGAAAATGATCAATCGTTGGATTGGGCACGCAACAGGAAAGGATAGAATCTGAAAGAGCGATATGAAACATTTTCATTCGAGGTTTCGTTTTCGAGAAAATCTATCTCGAAAATTGGTGAGATACGTTTGCGGCTGACAACAACAAGTACGACTTGTCACGTCGCTCCGCCACTGATTGTTTCTGTCCAGGCTAGTGGTTGCGAACAAATTGACAGTACCATGATATTTCGAATACTTGTACGGTGTATTTAACAACTGAAAAAAGGGGGGAAAGAAAAAATAGAAAATATTGAATTTATGGAAACCGTATTCCGTTCCACGTCATTGGAAATATCACTGGAATCGAAGTAAGAAGCTATTAGCTAACAGTAAACTACATTAGAAGTAGCTTAAAAATAACTTTATCGAGTAATTCGAATCGAGATGTATTTCCAAAGATAAAAAAAAAAAACGATTGGATATCTACGTCGAAGGCAGAAATTTCGAGGTGGATTATCATTTTTGCCTGTGATGGAGTGATCGACACGATGTTTCGTACAGTTTAAAGTGGTTTGGAAACTGTGATATTTTAAGTGGAATGATAAATCGAAACAGAAAGGAATAGAGGATAGCTTGATAGATTTGATCGTATCGAGAAAGCTTTTAATGCTAAATCAGATCAAGTTTCAAACGCAAGGGAAGGTATAATCGAAATAACCTTAATATTTGATTCTATTAATATTTTCGTTCCGCTTTTTCTTATGCTTCTTCTTTTACTTTTGCGGAAAATTTTCAGAGAATTCCCTTTTTCCACGATCCATTAGGAGAGCTTGCGTGACAAGCAAGCGAAGCCCGCTACATATGTTCCTTGAACGGTATGAATATTTATATTTACAGCGCTTTTGTTGAATCGCTATAAATATTCAAGCTCGCAACCTATCGAACCCCGAAAAGCGTCCAAATGACGAATGGGACAGGAATAGCGTAATTAAAAATCAATACCGTATTACCGCCATTTCTTTTCCTACAAATATTTTCCAAAAATTACATCTTACAGGTTTAAACGAAGGTTTCGTTTAACAAATTCGATACTTTCCTCCGATAAACGAAGAACTGTTACACGTATATATCATTATCTTTCGATTAAAAAATATTCTTCGATAACGGATCGAGTTTAAATTTTTGTTCCATCATAATTGGCAAAAGTTTGCCATAATTTAAAGGTGCTTTTCACGACTCTTTAAAAAAAGAAAAGGTAAACGTCAGACGGAACAATGGGATCAAGGAAAAGCAAGGGCGGCCTATCAGCAGTGTCCAGAAGCACGGTGTCCAGGGGCGATAATATCTCGCGAGAGGGGGCAACATTTGCGCGAGATTATGACGAATTGTCGGAATTTCATCGTTGGCCCGCTCGGCGAACGATAACTAATAGGTTGTTGGCCGCGCGGCCGAACGGAATTGAAATTAATGATTTAATAATGCCGGCCGATGTAATTATTTATATGAATGCACTTTGATGGAGTGCTTGTCAGCCGGAGCTGAATAATTCGCGATTGAAATGTGGTCGGGCGGCACGGTCGCATAAATTGTCGCGGAATCAACAATATATTCATCGGAACCCGGCGCAGCTGTACTGTTTGCGCAATAACGTCAATATGTGCTCGCTAGTGAGAACTCTGTGTGCGAAGGATTGAGCGTAACAAAGAAAGGGGAGGGGGAAAAAAGAGAGGGAGGAACGTGGAAAACAGCAAAAAAAAAAATAAAAAATAAAAAGAAAGGGACAGGACAGTTGGAGAAAGAAGAGAGGAGAAGGAGAAAGTAAAGCACCAAGCCTACCAAGATCGGTATAAAGTTTTATTTACCGCATAAAACTGGTAAAATGAGAAGTTGCCCGGATGCTCTGTTCCTGCGCATTGAAATGTTTGCTCAACTTTACCGCGACAATAATTTTTCTTCCTCCTCCCCTTCCTTCGTGTTTTGCTCGTTTCCTTTTCTTTTCTACCTTCCTCCTTCTCTCTCTCCCCCTCCATCCGGCGAGGTACGTTTTTCGCGTTCGAGTTATTTGCTGCAACAACAGCTCGGGGATAGGGAATTAACTTGTTTGGGAATATTCGGCTAGTGATAGATGGAAGTGTGCAAAACGTCAATTATGGATTGTCGAATTGTTTCGAATTCGACAAACGATTCGATTAATCATCCCCCCCGTGTGATGATCCCCCGGATCGTAATGCTTCTAACGACGGATAGAATCAAGCAGATCGATGCGAAAGTTTTTTCCCTCTTCCTCTCTCTCTTTAATTTCATTTTCCCCTCTATAGTTTCATCTTATCGATTCACGATAATTGCGACTGAAATTACGATTATTTATCGAGTCAATGTATAGAAATTAATTCGTTTTATTATTCGAAAACGGGTTAAAGAAATAAATATCGCATCGCCCCTTAACTTCGTCCGCCCGATTAATAATCGCCCCCTCTCCGCCTCGCGTAACACTCGCCTGCATCCAATAAATTCAAGCCTCGAGAGGTCGACGAGGTGTATAGCTCTCGGTTGACCGATCTCGGCATAAAATCTTCGTCGAATTTGCAAGCAGTCGGCGCATCGTTGCGAGCAGGCACGAGGGGGGGACAGGTTTCCCTTAATTAATGAAATTAATGACCGTAACCGTTGCCGGCGCGTATGCACGTTGGACGTAGACTAATCTACCGGGTGGAGTACACGGGTCCGTTGATCTAGTGCGAGAGAAACCTAAGGCGTATCTGTAAGACGGACAATGAATAGACGCGGCCACGATTCGATAGCTCGACAGAGAGAGAGAGAGAGATGGTTTACGTAACTAAGGGAGTAGTCGAAGCGGTTCGATCACGTTAAGTACCGTGGATCCTGGCAACTGACGTAATAGTCACCGGAACGTTGTTACGATCTGGGTCGTTAAGATCGACGTTTCGAACCTCCTCACGACTAATCTAAGTACGATATCCACATCGGGATTAGACGGATTCGGACCGCTTTGGAATTCCCGTGCACCCTTCTTGTTGTCGTTCTTATGATTTATTTCAAGCGATAAAACGAAAGAAATTGGAATTTCTTGGAATTTCAAATTTCTTGAAATTGGATATTGGAAGATACTGTTCGCGAGTTGGACAGTTTTTTGAAGCGAGATTGGCGCTTCAATTTCCAAAAATTTCACTGTCCTTTTCACTCCTCGCTCAAGAATTGAATTTGTCAGGAATTTGTCCTTCTCGTTCCTTTTTGCGATCATTCAAATTTTCGAATAATATCAGTGAATCCCTGATATTAGCCCCTTCTCCCCGAAAACGAAATACTTGTTGACAACAGAGGGCAGAAGGTTGACCGGCAGTAACCTGGATTTGCGAAAAGATCGCGAAAAGATTGCACGGTCCACCGATCCGGAAAGAACAAACGGTGTTCGGTGAACCGTGCTTCAAACCCTTCTCTCGCGGCGCCATCTTTCCTCCTTCTTTTTTTCTCCTTCCCTCTCCCCCTTTTTCCACGATTCTCTCTCACAGAATTCTTTTTTCTCCGTTCCACGACTCGCGCTTCCAGGAAACGCGGCTCGAGAACGCAAGAACCGACTATGCCAGAGATGGATAGATGGATAGATAGAGAGAGAGAGAGCCGGGAGAGGAAGCCAGAGGGGGGGATCTGTCTGATAGCGTCGATACAATTATCGCGGTATGCACCGCCGACTACGCCACGGCCACCCCTCCACGTCCCGACGAATACGCGCTAATGACGCAATGATGATGCAAATCTCGGGAGATACGGGAGCGTGCACGGCCAAAAGCCATTGGAATCGGGTTCGTTAACGCGTCGATACGCGCGACGTTCAAGTTAATGCTATATGGTTGATAATAGTTGGGCGGGAAGTTACACCGGTTAAAGACGCTTGTGGCTCGATTGATCGCCAGAGTGTCGCTTAGAGCTGTTTCATCTTCTTAAATCTCAAGTTTATCCTCTTTATTGTAAAGGGGGATGTTCGTTGTTTCAAATATATATTTGTAGATAAATGATAGAAATATTGATTAGGTGTGTCGAAATTTGATTGGGATTAACTGTGATCATCAATTCTGGCTTCGTATCTCGTTGGAAGAAAATTAAAGTGTGATGATTGATCGTTTAATGGGATGGTATTCTATCATAGAATCGGACAAATCGATGAATTCGCAATATTATCTGTCTGTTGTTTAATGACATTTAATCTACATTGGAAATGTAACTCTCGAAAGTATTCGTCTAGTTTTTCTTTTGTTTTTTTAGAAATGAATGACGGTATTATAAACACGAATAATATTATGCTATTATCTACTGTTTCTCTTTCTCTCTCATTTTTTTCCTCGATTAAATCTATTATCGCCATAGTTATGTTTTCCATCCATTTATTTATTAGGAAAGTTATATCAAAATCGAAAGAAAATGATGATTGATCCATCATCGTACGCTATTGACAAGTAAAATCTATTACAGAGCATGACTATAAATTTAACAAATATGATTTATCAGTTGTTTGATAAATCATCCCTCTTTTTTTACCAATATTATATAATTCTTTTAATAATCAATTTTAACTAACAAATCCTCAAGCTTATCTCCTCCAATATATCTTTAAATTAATCATTAAAAACTTGTCTATATATAAGTAGAAAGTAAAACAAACAATCAAATTAAATTCATTTATTGGTCAACAAACAAGCCTCAATTTTTATATTCGTTTCAACTACTCCAGAACTCTTGGAAGGAACAAGAATTTAATTTCCCAGACGAACGCGAATTAAAAACGAGTGTGAAACGTATATAACACGTTACGTGCTTCTCATTGTTCGTAACAGTTGTGCACAGCATGTTTTTTGGAAACTGCGGAGGATGCATGTGATCGTGGCGTGGCGAACGAATATTCCCGGAGGAGTCCTTCGTCAGGACTTTCCTCTTTCGCGGTAAACCAGAGGGCTCCCTGCACGATTCCCAGATCGCATTTCAGAGGGATCCGAACGGGGCTAAGCGTAATCGATCACCGTGAGAATTCACGTTCTGTTGACCTCCCCCCCCGACGTTGAATCCACGGAATCTAAAGCTACAGAAATGCTCTGGCGTCGTACCTCCCCCCCTCGCCCGGGTGTATCGCGCGCGAAAAAGTTAAAAGCTATCCGTCAGGATACACAGGGATCGCAGACAGGCGATAAAGCCTTCGATTAACCCGGCTAATAGAAGTTTTACCCGTGTTAAGTGCAATTGGATTGCCGCGAGAACAGTCTTTTTTGCTCTTCGCTTCTTGCTTTTCGAGCAATCAGCCGAATCTAAGGTAATTAACGCGCGGATGCTCGTTGATTTCGTCGATGAGACGAATGAGTCTTGCAAGAAGCATGAAGGGAAAATGTGAAAGTGATATGATTGTCAAAATTGTTCTCGATTCTCGAAAGAAATAATATAATTCGTGCGATCTTGGGCATCGTGTAAATTCATAAAAATAGTATAATAGTAACGCCATTCGTTCCCAATTCATTTCCATCGCGTGTTTTTACGATCTCTTAAAACCGCATCGAGATGATGATTCCACGACCCTAAACCTCATAATTCATTCGTAATTCGCAACAATCCTCGAAACGGTTTACACAGAATTATGCCTGGCAAATTTCTGCCAAGCAAAAGAAAAAAAAAGGGGGGAGACTTCCATGCCTGTACACATATTTGCAAAGTGGAGCACGGCACGCGAGGTGGCCACTTCCGGTCGATGGTATCGAGAAAAGTGTTACATCGCCGAGAGAGTGATTTCCTTATCCAATCTCGTTGTTTAACGAGCATGATGCGAGAGTACTGTTAAAAAAAAATTAAAAAATACGTATATAATCTTGTCTATGTTCGAAAGAATTTCCTGTTGTAAAGAGGATCGATCGTGTAACTTGATAAAAAATATCGCGCAAAGCTTGATCGGCACGGTTTTTCAACTGCACACGCCTTTCAACCGCTTCCCTCCAACTGTTTATGCTCATTGCAAACATTTTTTACATCGTTTGCTTGCTTGTAATCACGCCACGATGAAAGAACAAGGTTTTCTTTCTTTCGCTCGTTCGCGCGTAATTATCGTCCGTTTTTATCGAGAGAAGAAAATTAAGTGTAAAAAACTGGCGAATAACTAGAGCTAAAGTAGTTTGTAGAATGATACGAGATATTAAAAACACTGTTTAATACTTCTTTCTTTAATTCGCCCAGTTCTAAGATATATTGTAATTTAAAATAATGGAGATAAATGGAGATAAACCATTTTGCTTCCGAGGAAGGTATTATTCTCTTCGTTTTATGAATATTTCTTGGGAGATTATTATTTGCGAGGGGGAAATTAAAAAGTACATTCTGATTATTCGAAACATTTTCTACAAGTATATTCCTCAGCCAATTTATTACAATACCAATAATATTCGTCCTTATTTTTTATTTAATCATCTTCGCTTAAAACAAAGATACAATCCTTCTGATTGCACATCGACGAACAAAAATATACACCGTGTGTAACGGATAGAAGCCAAGCGCGCAAGTGGCAAAAGGGCTCGAAACAACCATAAGCCTCTGTCGAAAGAGAAAAGGAGTGGGGAAAGGATAGAGAATACGGCATAAAAATCTCTAGAAAATAAAAATCGGCCCGCGTATCGAATTTTTCCTGCAAACAGGAGGGAGCAATGGCACGGAAAAGGTAATGCAATCGAAATACGCTGCAAACAGCGGCATATACACATAGACATACATACACACGGCGAGGGAGGGTTGGCATGAACCGAGAATTGGCATGGAGAGAAAGAGGGATAGGCGATCGGCCGCGCGTCGAATACAAAATCGCTATCCGCGCATACGTTATACGCACGAGTGGGTATATTTATCGCGCTACCGATCGTATGCTCGTGCAAGCTTTTCGAGATTTTCGAAAATCCCGACAACATCTACCCGCCACTCGCCTCCGATACGGCGAATTGTTCAAACGCCCAGGGCCAATCTCGATAAATGTTGTTCCACCGATTCTCGACTCGTCCAAAATCCTCTTCGTTTCTATATAAGCGAGAGGAGGAGAGGGAGAGGGAGAGAGGAGGAGAGGGAGAGGGAGAGAGGAGGAGAGAGAGGAAAAAGGGCAAACCAGGCGGGGCAAACAAAGTCGAGCTTGTCCCATTATCCGCGTGATGTATTCATTCGAAATGAACGAAATTGGAAGCGACAGCATGATCGTGTAAAAGAAATTTGATATCTTTGGAGTGGAGGAATCGTTTGCCCGCGATAAGATGGGTAAAAGTAAAGTGTTTTTTTCCTCGTTAGTTGATATACGCGCGTGCGAAGAAGATGCGAGAAGAGAAATGTTATGTACGTTATATTTTGAACAAATTAAAAATGAATATTCTTCTCTGCGCTCGGTAAATAAAGATATGGAGTTTTCCTCCCTCGTCACAATTTTTGACCTCGATTTAAAGAATCTGTTTTACATAATAACGAGCACCGTGTCCAACTTTTCGCTTCGTGAATCACGTCGGGGAAGAGAAAAAAAGGAGGAAAAAAGGAAAAGAGAAGAATCCCCGCAGAAGGATTTTCCAGTTGATCTCGATTTAGCCATTCCGAACGGGTAGAACCGCACAATCACAGGAGTCAACCTGCATTATTATTACTCGACGAATTACGAGGCATTATTTTTGGACCCGCTAAGATTCTTTCGTTGAACTTTTTCACGATCCTTCCTTTTCACCAACAGGCGAGGACGTTTTCTGGCGCTGATCCAAAAATGCTTGCCCATCCTCTAAGACCTCTGCCTTTCCTCCCCCCCTCCTTTAACTTCTCTTCACCGATCCAGGGTTTGGTTTCCTTCCTTCCTTCCCTCGTCGAGGGAGAGAAAGAGAGAGAGAGAGGAAAATAAAAAAGAAAAAGAATAGGAGAAAAAAAAAAGAAAAATCCGAGCAAGACCGAGATTCTGAAATTCGTTCGTCCATACAAACGCATCGTGGAATTCATCTTTTGAAAAGTTGCAAAGAAAAATTCCGCCCCGAGCGATGTATCGCTCGGACTGAGGCGAATAGAGAGAGGAAAAGAAGAGAGAGAGATTGCCGCTCGATTCAGAACCGCGATACGGTTCCACTCTAATCAGGATTTATTCGCAAATGAGGGCAAACACAATACGACGAGCGTGCTAAAGGAGCGCTTTCTTTCTTTCTCTCTCTTTCTTTTTTTCTTCGCGAACGCGCATTACCGCGAATGAAAAAGAGTCTCCGCGTTAATTAAGTGAATGGGGCCTGTATTAGACGAATCTCGAGGAAGCCTTTCGATTCTTTGCGATGATCGTGAGTTGATTTGCGGGCAATTTATTATTCATCTTTCTATTCCCTCCTCTTCTCTATTTTCTCTGTGCACAGTTATGCGCATAATGGTGCGGGTACGAGGGAGAAGATACCAGCATCCGGGAACGTGGTAAATTGGATTTCTGGAATAACTGTGCGTCACGCGATTTTAAACGTCGATAATCTTCCATTGAAGTCTAGATCGCGGTTTCCAATGGAAAATTATATATATATATATTTTTTTTGTCGAGAATATTAATTAAACGTGCATGATATCGATTTCGTTTAAATTTGGTTGTTAAAATTTCAATTATTCGCTTTATTGGCTATATATATATATTATTTCTGAATTATTCTCAATAATATTTACGTACGTTAAAATAAGCGTAGGTTGAAATAATAAAATATATGTCTATGTAATAATAAAACGAAAATATTATCGAGGTAATGAAAATATTATTAAATATGAATATTACGAGGTAATGAAAATATTATTTCCCCTAATGAAATATCAGAAAAGTTTAAAGGTTAAATAAAAGTTAAAAAAAAAAAAAAAAATACGCGTGTTTGACTATCGATAAGATTATTTTCAAAGATACGTAATTTATTATAATTTTAAAAGTCAAAGTGTTTAAACAATTTCAACAACTGAATTACGTATTAATAGGAATGAAAAATTTATCCCTATTAAAAGTTAGGAATAAAAAAAAAAAGAATTTCGCCTCCACGTTTCATTTACATCAACGCGAAGGATATTCAAACCCAACAAACTATCCCCCTCGCGTTATCGATCTTTAACATTGCTTTCACGCGACCATCATCTCCTAATCCCATCACTTAAAACCATTTTACCCATGAAATCGATTCGAAAACATCGTTTCGCCTCGAATCGATGGGGATACTCCATTAAAAACGTTGAAATCGCTGAACCGGAGCGGAGAACTCCGCTCTGCCCTCTGTCGGTGTAATTCCGCCTCGGATTCGGCCGGCAAATCCGTACGTGTCAATTACAAAGGGTGGAACGGGGATCGATTCCATCCTTGGAGGCGTGGAATCAAAAAAAAGATGGACGACGGTGTCAAAGAACCGTCGTTACCCTCGTTAACGGGTTAAGGAAAATTTATCCTGAGAAAATCAGCCGAAAAGGGACGAGGAACGTACTTATAACGGGACACAAAGTGGAGACCAGGTATATAAAGACTGATATCGACGGTCAGACAACGTCCACACGTTGCTGCCCGTTCTGTAACGTGTATACCCCGTTACGATATCTAATACTGGCTGGTCGACCAGTAGTCGTCAACCGTATCTCGTTTCTCGCCCCATTGCATGGAGCACGAATGTCTATGTAGAACGGTGAAAAGAGACGTGGCGCGGCAACGTGTCGTAGGTTGTCGATAACGTTGCGGGAAGAGACGAGCTGAGAATCGAGAGGAGGAAAAAAAGAAGCATTCGAAGGAGTATCTATAAACGTCCAACACATTTTTGGAAGGTATTCGACGTCTTGGTCGAAAATGTTCAAAGGGATGCTGGGAATGATTGGATGGTGTTGTTGAAAATAATATCGATATTGTTAGAAATGTGATCGATGAGGGATAAATTATTGCGGCTCTTTTTTTTTTCGACGCATGGATTCGAGGCGCAAAATACGGTTTTAATACAACTGTTGTATGCAATAACTCTTTCGAATAGATTTATGCAAATTTTAAAATTATTTGTTTTTTCACATCACGGAGAGGAAAAGTGAAACCATCGAAACTATTTATATTATTTATTCCAAACACGATGTTAATATATATGTATGCATGAATATTCATGCAGATTCGTATTATAAATTTCAATTTAGTTAAAAATATGAAATCAAAAAATAATATGACTTTTAGAAAGGTATCGGATAACAAAATTTTCACGAGATAAAATTCTACTAACCTCGAAACAAGGACAGCGTGTAATATCTCGTCTCATCGATATTATTAATAATGATATTAATAATTTAATTTAATTAATAATCATCTGAAAAAATCTTCAAGCTATCAATCCAAGTATCGAAATACTTGTAAAGGAAAATTCGATGGATACAATCTCCAACGCGCCGCACAATCACTTAACAATCCCTCTGTCTGTCTTCGATGAAACTTCATACAAATATAAATCTCCTTCTTCGGGTAAAATCATTTAATAAAGGTATCGTCGCGAATCATAAAGAGAAGAAGAAGAAAAAGAAGAAGAAGGAGAAAAAAGAAAAACAACTTTACAGTGCTGCGACGAGAAAGAGAGAGAGAGAGAAGGAACTTATCGTCCTCAAAGAGGCGAGACTCGGCTTTCTTTCACGGTAAATCACGGTACCGCGCTTTTCATCGTGTTTCCAGCACCACCACGGTAGAATAGTTAAGATTCGAAGCTCGGTTCGATGGCGAATTCATAAATCCCCGTAAATTCTCTTCGTTTCGAGTCTGCAAAAACAGGAGGATCCTCCTCTTCTCGAGACCTGGCGAAGAAGCGAGCGAGAGATGAGACGGGGAGAGATATTCCGGCGACAAATTGCGATGGGAAAAACGTGAAAGAAAATGGGAAAGGACGGAAGACGACGCGGCAGCCAACTTTTTATACGTAAACGCTCGTCCTCCTGTTATTACGTCTCCAACTTTGTGTCGCCCCACCGCAATATACAATTATACAAATAATTTGAAAGCAAAGGCCGCGTTCGGGCGTATTTCATTCTCCATGCCACTCGTCGTGGACGCGTTCCTCCCTTCCAACCCTCTTATTCTTCTCGAGGGCCTCGGTGGTCTCTCTCGAAACGAGATCCATATCTTTCTTCGAATTCCAGGAGATAAAAAAAATAGCAAGAAGCGAGGAAAGTTGGAAGGGGCGAAGCCGATGCTCTTTTATCGGACGTTGGCAACGGTTATGCAACGTTTTCGTGCCATTTCCTCGCTTCTCGCGCTCCTTAACGGCCGCAATTAGCGATATCGCTTTCCGTTTCCGTCCTTCCGCCGCCAAGTAGACGCTGGCACGCTCTTTCGACCTGGTTCTCGAGGAGCAGGAGTTAATGATCGATCGAGATCGATGAAAACGATTGGTTCAACGTGGAAAAAGAATGGAAGGGTTGAACAAGATTGGAAATCGCTCGTGTCATTTATATTCGTTTTCGTTCAAATAAAAATTTTGCAAATTTCTTTTCGTACCTAAACATCACTAAAGTTTCATTTTTTACGATCGAAATTATACTAATCCAAACGAGTCAAATTCTTGAAATGTTTGCTAACAGTATTTGAAAGAAATTTTGCAGCGATAATTGACCCGTGCATCACCAAATGCACCCCCTATACGATTCCTTTCCAAGTTAGAGATTTGGAAATTGTGCAGGAGAGAGGATAAATAGGAAAACGAAGTGTAAACACGGGATTACAATGCTGTGTATTTATCTTTCCTAGGAAAACTATCGATCCCCCTACGAAGCTGGCACACGGTCTCTTTCAATGGCAGCTCGTATCGACATCTCTGCTCCCCTGACGATGGACTCGAAACCCCCGAGTTCTACGCCATAGAAACGCAGATTAAGTATCTTCGATAAGAGGACATCGAGGGTAAAATCCGAGTATACGGGACACGTGTACAAGTGTTCTCTGTTCTGTACTGTCAATATGTAGCTTTGAAAGCTTGGTATCATATTTTATATCTTGGACGTTCCTTCCCATAAAGTTACGGTGTGAATCTGAGCGAGGTAAAATCTCTCGAGAATCCTAGTATACAGTATCCAATTGCGAAAAAATATTCTGAAGGTAGGTATTTTATTTTTTATTCCACGTTTTTTCTCACTTTTCTACGTATTATACATTTTGCAGAGATGAATCAAATGATTTGAAAATTTATCAGATGTTATTGAGATGTTCCATTGTAGGTAGGAAGATGGTCATCTATTAATGTGAAAATAAAAATAATTTTTATCATGTATCATATTCGTAAGATATAATCGATCCATAATACTCGATAAGATTTATCAATTTTTCTGATATATCCATGTATATTACGAAATAACCAGATTGTTTTTTTTTTTTTTGAAAACAACAGCCAACAGCGCAAAACGAGTTATAACTCCGAAAAACCATATCGAATATATACATTTGTTCAAAATGTTACAATTTGTTGGAAAACCCTCCCTCTATTATTTCCGCGTTCTACATTCCCTACTTTCCATGTACAATCTACAATCTAGATACGTGAGATCAAAGTTTATACGTAAAAAAAGGAGGGGAAAAAAAATGTTCACTAATCAAAATCGAACGAAAAACATATCAAATACACGGACACACACTTGTACAAACGTTCTCCATTATTTGTACGTCCTACATTTTCATACGTGCACGCTCTCCATGTGCCCAAACGAGATCAAAGTTTATAACGTAAACACATCTCTAATCGAAATCTAATGGAAAATCCTAATCGAAACAACAGATCCTTCGACCAAACAGCGATGCTCACTTTCAACTATTTTACTCCCCCTCCCAAAGTTTTCCCTTACCAACTATTTTTCCACGAAAATTTCTAACTTTACAGGTAATACTACGAGTTCCTAAACTAACTACTGCACATTTGAGAGCGAGTCGAGCGTTAAACAATACGCCACGGAAAAACGATTATCGATCGGGAAGGGGTGGAAAGGGGATGGCCGAGGAGAACGAGTGTGCCGAGTGGACCTCGAGCGAAAGGAAAGAAAATAGGTAGGAAAGGAGGCTAGCTGGAAGGCAAGGAGTACGAAGGAAGTACAAGGGAATCGTTAACCGGCGTATAATCGTTAGCTTTGAGTCGGTTCGAGTCGGTTCGGAACCGGGGTGGGTTAAAAAAGAGATTGCAGTCGGATGGTCTCTCCTGTGCGAGGCTTTCACAAAGCCTCGATACACACGATCGGCCGGCTTATCCGCAGCGTATCGATGCACCTGCAGAGGGAGAAAAATTCAATAAAGGGAGTGCAGACCATCGACCGAGGGGAGGGACGATCGAGAAGGGCGAGAAGAACGGCCGCCGAGTCGATTGGGTGCAGTTTCCGGTCGTCTTGGAGCGAGATGGGCGAGCAAAGATGGAAGATTAATGGGGGTCGTAAATGTTACGACCGATTGGAGAAAGGTGATGCGATATTAACGAGAAGATTTTTAATCGAAGAGCCAGTGGAGGACACGTTCGGATCGCTTACATTGTTAAGTAAAAGTTTGAGCGACCTACTCGAAAGAGACTCCTTTTTTCTTTTTTTATCAAATCTTAAACGAATTCACGATCGAACGGACAAAAATGACGAAAATCAGATATAATTTTACCGACAAATTAACGTCATCTCGCTTCCCTCGTATGCGTCGCAACGCGTTCAAGGGCTGAATCGATACGTGGATAAAATAACTGGATCCTTTGTCTGCCGCGCGACACGTGGGCCAGTCATTAATCGGCACGTTACTGGAACACAGTCGTGGTAATCTGTGTATTTTCTTGCTCGCAGCCACATGCCGGGCCAACACAAGCTTTAGGGGGTGTCACGCGTACGAGGTTACCCCGCAGTGACGATAATTGGCGGGGTTTGATCAGAAAAACGAAGCGCCACATCAGCCCTCCTTTGACGTGGACATATGGTTTCGGGTTTAGGAACAATAGCTCGAACGGCAATTAACGTTATTAAGGGTTACCGGAACGCAGTTGGAACGCAGAGTGCTTTGTTTCTTTTTTCTTCCCTTTTTTCTTTTTCCGTCCGTTCTTTTTGCTTCGTTCGAACGATGATCAAACAGGTTGACAGGTTTCGAAAACAGTGCAAGTATTTCAATTAAGACGCGCGCTTCGTTTCGATCGTGTTCGGATGAGATGAGATTCTTGGTGGAAGAGGATGTTCATTGTTAATTCGTTATTTAATTTTTTGCGTTTAAAAACACGTGTTATTGTTGCATTTGTTACGGGCAGGTATCGAAATTAATGGATGCAAATCAAATAAGCAGCTTTGCGCTTATTTAAAAAAAAAATATTACGGTTATTACATCTCTCAATTCGTAAAGCATTTTTGTATTTATAATTTATCTCTCTCTTCTTTCGTGATCTCATTTTACTACAAAGCGTTTATTTTTCGCTTTTTATTAAATTTATCAAATTCAGCCGCGAATATTTTTTAAAACTGGATAATAAAACATTCGAATTTATATACAATCCATTTCCCTTCCCAGGGACGGTATTTCGTTTAAAAAAATCTCGGCAAACACGTTAATATAAAAAAAATGTTCCTCTCTAGGAGGGAAAAGACGCGGTCGAACTCGAAATGGGCATCGACCCTCTTACGTACCGCCATTTCCAAGAGTCCAGAGATCTTTCCCCCGCGACTACAAAGGAAAATCTCTGAAAAGGGTTGAAATATCGCGGGCGCATACGCCATTCAAGCTGACGTAAATCCAAACGGTTTACCTTCTCCCGTGTAATGCCACCTATCGATACACGCCACTTTCGCGTGAACAGAGGGCGAGAATCAAGAGCTATGTACTCTGCCTCTTCTCTTCGAAATCTGAACAAATTGACGCGGACGCTTATTGAACTCGACCGCAGAATTGCTCGATCGCAGCTCGAAGCAACGAAAATACGCCGTCGTCGCGCACCGTCCAGTGTGTTTCTCTCTTGTCGCTACGCGTTAATTAATAAACTGACCTTTCGTTTCTAGTCGACGAGCGCTGATTGACGTTGAATAATCGCGAAACGTAATTTTTTTTTAAAAGCTTCCTCTACAGAGGAACGGGAAAGAAATTTTTTTAAAAAGATGACGAGGAATTGGATAATATTTCGAGAGTTTTATTCCGGGAGTTGATCCTACGCAAATGCAAACAAAGTGATTTTTCTATCGTCCATCATACCTTCTTAATACTTCATTGGAATCAGAGATTTGGTCTTCGAATTCTCTTGCCTAATCTAACGTGTACAAAACATCGATGATTAATGCCTTCCACGCAGAATCAGATTCTCGAAACGACGATTTCTCTGAATGAAAGAAAAAAAGGGAAGGAAGGAAGGAAGAAATACAAACAGGCACAGCGATATCTCAAACCTAGAGAGACGAGACTCTTGGATTCATTTGGAACTCGTAAATAATCCTGTCGCGGTTTAGCAACATTCTCTCGAGATCAAAGAACCTGTGCCCGTGTAACGCGAAACACGTGTTCGTAGCAGTTAACGAAGCGGCCGTGGATCGCTCGTTATTTTCTCGATCGAAGGAACACGGTTAAAAATATACAGGATGACTAGATCCTCGCGTGGGGTTTCCAAAAATTGATTGAAACTTTTAATTTCCCAGCGAATTTCCATGTGACGCGGATTTTCCACAAATTCCCCATAAACGGGCTCGATTTTAATTTGCCGATTTTCGCCGAATCGAAATCCTTTCTAGCGTGTAATAGAGTTTGGAGTATTCGCTGCTGCAGATTTCGATGGAGCGATACACGCGGATTAATTGATGTTTAAAACCGTTTCGACCGTGTCTAATAAATTGTAATAATTAAGTTTGGTATTGCACGAAACGACGTCAAACACAATCCCGCGAAATTAATAAATAACGTAAAAGCAAAGTAAACGTTCGTGTCCACTTTTCGATAAATAATGTTTATCTAAATGATAAATTTTATTTTCCAAATCGTGTAAGTAATCTATCCATCGATCGAAAAGATTTATCGCTTTTTCATTATTTTTGTCTTTGTTAAAAAAAAAAATAGAGAATTTATATTAATAAAATATTCTTTTTTTAATCAATATAGAATTTGAATATATTTCTCTCGATAAAAATTTTACGAAGATTTGAACAATATCTAAAAAAAAAAAAAAAAAAAAAACAAAAATAATACGAAAAACTTATCTCTGTTTCAAATTTCACAGAATATTCATTCAATCGAACGAATTTTCAGTAAAATTCTCACCAGCAATAATAATTTTCACGGTACATGATTGTTCCGCATAGTTTCAATTTTATTTTTGATTCAAAGAAAATTTAGCAATAAAAAAAAAATAATAAATGAAATCTCCGTTTAAATTAAAAAAAAAAAAATGTTAACAATACAAAAATTTCTAATCCAACTTCCATTCCCATCTCTAATCATACCTTGCAACGAACTCGATCAATTTCACCGACAAAAACAATTTTAATTTTTTCGATTTTCGAAAAGTGATCGAAAAATCATCCCCCCCCCCCCTCCGAATCGAGCAAATTCCTAACTCCTTTTCATCGATTCGTCAGACCACTATTATAATTAATATGCATTTTCAGAGCCACGAAGTTCAAACAAAGAGAGAGAGAGAGAGAGAGGAGGGGGTTTCCCGTCGAGCGGAAATATCGATATGACGAAGAATCTCGGATGATCGAGCAACGTAATTAAGGATTAATTGGAGTTGTTCGATATGCGATTATCCCTCGATCTTCTTAATAAACGTCATACACGTCGCGCCTTTGGCGACTTTGCAAGTTTCCCGTTGATCGGTTTTCAAGAAGTTCCGGGAACTTCTCTATTATTCACGTTCCCGCGATCCGGAAGACGAGGCGAGAATACAGGCCTCGACGTCTGTCGGCGAGTGTGTGACGCGGGCGGCATTGGGAATTAGTCGAAAATGATGACGGGCTGTTTAATTGAAATTAGAAGTATTTCGAGAGGAAGCTTAATCGAGAGATTTTTCCCCGATCCCAATTCCCAATCGCAATTTTGACATTTCTATGGACGGAACCTGGGAGAGGAATATAATTAATAAATTTGATCGTAGAGGGATTTCTTTCGTTAAAATTGAAATATCGAGGAATTATTAAGATCGCAACGGTAATATTTAACGGAACATTCTATTTCTGTAAATATCACGGAGAAAAGTTGATCGTGTAATTTTGACATTTTTACGAGATCCAAAGTAAAAGAAATTTAATATTGTAAATTTGATCGTGGATGATTCTATTGTTGGATTTGAAAGAGGCCAGAAATTAAAATGTGGCAAATTATATTCCACGAAAAAAGAAAAGAGAAAAGGAAAAGGATGCTGATATCTCGTAGGACAAATTTAATCTCAGAAATTCAAACTTATAAATTTATGAATGATTCTGTATCAAACATTTCATACCGATATCGATGGATTGAAATTCGCAATCGCAAATTCGTAACGAAATGTACTGCCCAGTATCGTCTGAAATAATAAAAATTA
Source organism: Apis cerana (assembly GCF_029169275.1). Taxonomy (NCBI): domain Eukaryota; kingdom Metazoa; phylum Arthropoda; class Insecta; order Hymenoptera; family Apidae; genus Apis; species Apis cerana. The sequence goes on from NC_083857.1 coordinate 6,107,693, forward strand.
ATTTCATTTTTCTGAAAATTAATCGAGGAACAATTTCTTCCAGAAGATAACTCCGATCGAAAGGTTGCCTAATAAATAAGCCACCGATAAATTAACCGGCGTCGCCGAATTGCCTTTCTTCCTTTCTTCCTTTCGACGAGGACCAGAGAATTTCTGATCGTAACACACGCCCTTCTCACTTTCGCGCCCCGATTGCACGCAATATTTATAGCACGCGTTCGTAATCGAGCGTTCTCGTACCGAATCCCGTGGCCTTATATTGCCGTTCGCTGATTTGTGACAGCCACGATTCTTCCGGCCAATCCGCCTCCAATATTGTGCCGGCGCCCTCTTAAATCAGACCAACTTCCCGGATATTTCGAGTGCTCTTGCTAATCATCGTCAACGACCCTTCTCGCGCGACCATTCCCCGGCGTAGGGGAAGCAATTTTTAAGGATTTTTCACGGATTTTGATTTTCACTTGGGCAGCTCATAAAGGTTGAAAAATAGAGACAATTTAAAGCTATAGTTGTGCAGAAAAATTGTATTGGAATGGTATTAAAATGTAAGGAAATTTTAGAATAATAAGAAGAAGGAGAGATGTGCATCTTTGTACGAAGCTTTCTCCGAATGATTGTACGATCTTTCAGATTTATAACGTGTGACTCATATATCTGACTAATGATTCGACTTGATAAATAATAAATAATAATCTATCGATAGCGTTCCAAGAAAATGATTTAACTTTATAAGAAGAAGCATGAATTAGTAAGAGCATAAAGTTTAAAATCGCTTCGACTCGTTTTTGATATCGTTTTCTCGATTTAATATCATATTGAAAAAAATATACGATCGATGTTAAATTATTCCAAGAGATAATTAAAACTTTTCTCTCTCCGATTTATTATTTATAAAATTAAAAAACTCTCTTTTTAATCGCTTCCTCCTTATTAGTCGTCTCTTGTTTTCTCGTTTATCCACGTTGCAAGAAGCGAAGCAATGAGATCATTAAGGCTGCGCCTCATTTTCTAGATAACTTTTTTAGGCAATCAAGCTTAACGATCCTCCAAGGCACGATTCTAAATAGAGGAAATCTATTTCCACTGGTTTTATCACGCGATTAATTGATCGGCACAGCCTCCATCTGTCCAGCATTCTGTTTGTGGCGTGCTTGATGGCAACTCTCAACACAATACAGATGACCCAATGTCTTCCCCTCAGGCTGATTCATTTGCAGCTCGAATCGTCCCTCTCCTTTCTCTTTCTTACCCATACGCATGCACACCAATTCTCCTTCCACCGTTTCATTGAATTATACTTGTTCAGATATACCGTTTGATATGCAAATTATCATCGAGATGAAGATTTGCATACGTTTAAGGAACAAGATATTGATTTTGTAGAGGAACAAAAAATGTTTTCGCTCGCTTTTAATTGGCTTTACATTAAAATCACATTCGTTCGTATCAATATTTCAACTTTTCCAAAATTCCATTTCACCTATAACCTATTTGCGAAAATTCTCAACTTTCATTTCCAATGAAAATTTCCAACTTCTATAGAAAAGAAAGAAACGATCCTCTCTTCCTCTTTCTTTTTCCCTTCGAACGCTCGAATTTAATTAACCAAGCAAACTAAACACGAACTATCAAAACATAGAAGAAAAAGAAATGGCCGGCCCCAAAAATTTTCCCCGAACTCGACGAGAGAGAGAGAAAGAGAGAAAAGAAAGGAATACAATTTCGAAACAGGAGGGAAACAGTTTCCACGCTCGCAGTGTTAATTGCGAGCGTAAATAAACTATATCAGCCGGGTCGAGGCCAGCTCCCTCCCTCGCTAGTTAACAAAAATGCAAGGCCAGCTGGTGGCGGGAGTTGAAAGAACGATGTCGAACGAACGAACCCCAACACACGGGTTGCGTGCGCGAGGTGGATCGTCGCGGGGGATAAAAGGGTATCCTCGTTACGGAAAAAACCGTGGGCGCAACCCTTCCCCATCAGAAAATTCGACGGCCCTACGGGGGTGTCGGCTACTAATTATGCGTGCGCCGATACGCGCTGTTTACTCACTGAAAATGCGGACGGGCTCGGGACGCGTGCACGATTCGCTTTGAAACTGTCTGGAGGGGTGGGCTTACCTGAAACAAAAGGAGAACAGTTTGTTAGTCAAACAGCATAATTACTAATCGAGTTCGGTGCTAAATAAAGGAGCCATGAATCTTTCAGGACACGCAAATATCCTTTCATTTCAGCTCTCTTTCTTTCTCTCTCTCTCTCTGTCTTTGGCTATTCTTTTTTTTTATTCTCGGTGCAGTATAATTCGGGGAAAGAGTTGGCGATTCAATTTTGAATCGAGATGATGGGTTTATTTTTTTAAATATGGTAATGGTGTGTGTGTGTGTGCGTGGAGGGATGAGTTTTGAAAGAAATGTGATACGTGTGTGTAACTGCACTTTTTCATCGTTCTGAATTTCTTCAGTTCTTTAAACTGGTTTCTTTTTCGAGTGAAGTGAAGTGATGATTTTTGTACGTAAATAAGTCTGCACATTTGCAACGATGCGTTCTTGCTGATTATGTAAATTGTGTTTTATCTGGTGAATGGAGACTCGTGTTTCGGAATTTGGATTGTAATCACTCGTATAAAAAAGAATAATTTTACTTTCGTGAAAAAGAATGGAAGAAAGGAATGAATGAAAGAAGATGAAAAAAAACGTTTAACGCATTCTACGTGAAAAAGTAAATTTTCAAAAATTTACTGCTTAACGCAATGACAGCGACACATTACAAACACGAACAATCAAATATTCTTTAATCAGTCACACTTATTTCACGGCAAATTGTTCCATTAACATTCAAACGAGAAATTTGAATTGCAAAATCGGCGACATCCCGCAAATCACCATACTTTAACCGACTCAAAGAGTGTAAAAATTAAAAAAAAGAGAGAGAGAGGGGGAAAAAGGAAGCTCCATTGTGGCGGACAAATAGCAGGCCTGAAAATGAAATACGTTGGATTCGGTGGATGAGGAGAAAGTCAATGCGTGTTGATTATAGTAATGGCGTGGGTGGGGGATTACACGGCGCCCAGTTATCCGGAAACGTTGGCAACCGGCTGGATCCGCGCGATTTCCGTCCCATCGTCCGTGTACGCGCAATTATGTTCATATAAATTTTAAATCAGATGCGTAACACGCCGGCTCGTGCTCCGTTATTAGGAGTCAATTTTCATGGACGCGGGCATAAATCGTGTTCACGGAGCCAGGCTGCATTCCCGATAAAAACCAAATGGAACGTCGAATCGATCGCTCCGCCTGTCTGGAACGGTTTAAACGTGCCCCTTTTACACCGATTCCTTTGTCGATGAAACGTAAAACGATCTCGACTCGGTCCATCGAGTCGAGGAGAAGTTAAATTGCGCTCGGTTATGATGATTGAAAAAAATGGGTATGTAATTTTCGAATTCTTCCTTCCTTCCGCGGATTCCATTCCGTTCCCGTTGATTTGTTTCGAACAGAAAAAATAAAGGAACTTTTCGTTTCGTTATTTTTCTTTTTCTTTTTCGAGAATTTGTACATCAAGCTAAATTGCAACGATGATAAAATTGGAAGATATCCAGCATGCTCTTTATCCAACAAAACATATCGATCGAGGGAGGATTTTTATTTTTATTAAGTAGAAAAAATAAAGGAACTTTTTCCTTATTTCCTTTTTTTTCGAAAATTTATATATCAAGGTAAGTTGAAACGATGATAAAATTGGAAGATATCCAGCATGCTCTTTATCCAACAAAACATATCGATCGAGGGAGGATTTTTATTTTTATTAAGTAAGAAAAACGATAATAATCTGAATGATCTGAAAGTACATGGATTAATTAAAAAATTGATACGTCACATATGTATATATTTCAATTTTTACTTTATTCGTTTTATCAAATTTCTCAAATAATCCCTAAATCTTCAAAAAGACTATCCTTGAACATTCGTGAAAATACGTGTTCGCTTCTTCTTCTTTTTTTTTTTTAAACTCATTTCGATTAAAATGGACTTCGATCAGAGGCAAACTCGAGTGTAATGCGGTGCAAATCTGGCGAGATAAAATGGAAGCCGAGAGTAGGTTGATGAGTTGTCGTATTAGGTCGAACGATCGCGGTTCAATCGAGAGATCTTCTTTCCATTCGCGTCCCCAGTCGTCGAGTATTAACCGAGATTGCAAAAAGAAGCAGGGCCCCGGTTCTGCCATCGACAGCAGCCATCCGTTTTAATTTTCTTTCTTAAGCAACCAGGGGGTGAACGAGGGTGAACGATCGCTCGCCACCATGCTGTATACGATGCCTTTAATTATCTTATCAATTTGTCGTGGAGGATTTTCACCGAAGCCTGCGATTTGTAATTTCTTTTTCATCCAGATGACATCAAACTTCACTTTCGTGATAATTCGATATTGCTGAACGTATGTATTTTTCGCGCATCAGTGCTTTTTCTTTTAGAAAAACTTTCTTCGGAATCAGTTTCTCCAATTTTTCTACAAAAATTCCTCGTCTAAACTTTGCCTTTAATCGAAAGGCTCTCAAACTAAGTTCCTCAACGGAATTTGTTGGCATTGGCGAGTAACAAAGTTACAAGTTATTGGTTAATTTGTCATTATTATTGCGGTCATTAGCGAAGGAGTTGTAACTAGAGATTACAAGATTTATCGAAACTATCGTAACTACAGCATCAACTATAGCATAAATAATAAGCGATAAATCTTTGGAAGAAGAAGAAGAAGAAAGGTTCGATCGATATTCAGAAGTTTGCATTAATAGTCGAATCGTGACACGCTATCCTTCCTGATTTCTTCCCTTCTCGGATATTCTGTTGTTCTTCTTCCTCCTTTCCCCTCCTCGCATCTCCTTCCAATATGCAATAATGCACGAGGAACAATTTTAATTCGCTCGTAAAGTAAACGCAACTATTTATGATTCTACGCTTTTCTCAAAAAAAAAAAAAAGAAAAGAGAGAAAAAAGAGGCGCAAGTAAAAGGTTTAATATCTCAAAATGTATTTACACCGATACACCGTGGATTGTGTGTGCGGGAAAGCGATAAAAAGCATAACAGCATCGTTCATTATAACAATCGCCTCGTGGCGATGATAATGGAAAAGCCGCGTTATTTAATTAGGTTAATGGGCACAATAGAAATAAAAAGTATCGAAATGATACCTCAACGATAAAATCCAAAATAAAAATTACGAGTCGGTCGAATAATTAATTTCTCCCCCCTCTTTTCCCGTTCTCTTTTTTAACCCTTTTTTTCTTACAACGAGACGCGTTCCTCGTACGATGTTGAAAAATGTTTCAATTTTGAATCGGTCGATCATTGAATTTTCTTCACCTCTGTGTCTACTTCCCAAATTTTCCTTCGTCATTGTACATCAGAGACAGTGGAGCAATTTTTACTTGTATCACGTTATATCGTATTCCCCCTCTCTCCCCCCAATTAAATTACAAGGGGGAGAAAGAAATTAAAAATCCCCGTTGAAAATGTAATAGAACGAACTTCGTAACTTCACAGGTGTAAATTAAACAGCATCGCACTTTAATTCCCGAAGTGTCCATTAATGTTTCATCGACGCCTCCTCTTCAGCTTTCTCTAATAATTAAACTCGTACGAAAACATTTAAGCGAATTATTCATTCGTGAAACTCGGTCCTCGGTTCAAAAACAGCGGATGACTGTTCGACTTGTTCCCTTGTTGTGTCTAGAGAGAGAGAGGGGAAAGTCTCGTTTAATTAGGTTAACACGGTGAATAATAGAACAGCTTGACTCGTCTCAAAGGATCATAAACGTTCGACGGTCGGTTGATTCGGCCAATTTATTTTCGACTTCGAACGCCCTAGTTTGCCTAGGTCCGCTTCCGCCATCGTTGTTTACCAAAGTAATCAACGGTGGCACACACAGGAGAAATTAATTTCGTGGGATTGAATCTCATATCCGTTTGGATTGTAACTTTTTTCCCGTTCTTCCTCTTTTTCTTCTTTTTAGGCAGTTAAGGAAATTGAGCGTAATTTTGCGGAAAAATTTTAATCGCGATCGAATCTTTATTTATTTTTTTCACGATATATTTTTCTTCTTAAGATTTTTAACAATAAGGAAGTTAATTTTGATTTTGAAAGCAGGGAAATTTTTAAATTAGAGGAAACTAAAGTCAAATACGTGAAAATATTATAAATAACACAATTTTGAATGGTGAAAATTTATCAAATTCGTCGTGTTTGTTAAATTTATAAACAACTTGAAAATGAAAAATGGAAAAAAGAAAAAATAAGCTTTTTATAGCACTAAAATAAATACAGTATTTAATAAATGTAGATACGAAATAAAATAAATAAAATAAAATTGTTACAGCATTTAATTACTTTTACTTTTTAATAAATATTTTTTTCAACTCGTAACTTATAAAAAAAAAAAATTGTAAAATAATCTGCATGGAATTATACGAATCAACGGAATCTGTACCATAAAAATATAATGGTATTATATCAATATTTCAAAAAAAAAAAAATATATATGAATTTACAATATAAAAACTCTTAATCGAAAATTAAATTAAATAAAAATTTTAATCGATTTAACTATCTATTTACCGATGTTTAAAAATCTACATTAATATAAAATAAATAATCGCGTGCTTTTTTAAATTTTTCCAATTTTTCTTTTTTAATTCAATTTTAATCCAATGAAAAATTGAAAGAAATTCTACACATTCTAGAACGATACGAATACAATACAAATTATCTTATGAAATCGCTGTAACACGATTACATTATACAGAATCTGAATAATCATTTTATAAGAGAAGCAAGATCATTTTATAAGAGACTCGAAACCAATCTAACTCTCCACGATATTGATAAATTTCGACATAAACGTCGATTCTCAATCTGAAATCAGTGTTGGAAAGCATGTCGCACGCGAAATTATCGTGGATCGGAGCAAAGGCAGCTAACTTGAGACTTATCCAAGGATTTCCTAGTTTACCACATACATTCGGGATCGATGCTCATGGAGCAGAACGCGCGATGTGTGTCACTGTTTCGACAACGGCGAACTAGTTAACAGCTGCGCCACGAGTATAAACATAAACCCTAGTTAACGCTCGTGCATAAGCTCTGGTTAAGCCATGGGTTGATCGTTTGTTTAGCTATGCGCAGTCTATATTTAATGCTTTGCCTTGGCGTGTCGCTCGTACGAAAACACCTCGGCATAATCAAAATGTTGGGCACCTGACCCTTACCCTACACCCCTCCTCCGTCTTGTCAGATCGGGTGAAGACGTGACATTTTCGTTCATTCGTTCGCGATTATTGCTTTTAATGAAATAAGATAAATATACGATTAAGTATAATTAAAATAATTAAAATAACATATATTATACCATCTTTCCATATTCCAACTTGATTTCGTCCTGTTTGCAAACATTTAACCCTTTAATAAACCCTTCCTTTCGATATATTTTTATCCAACTTTATCCACACACGGCCAATTTAGCGAAGAAGACACGATCGAAAGCGTAGCTGATCGAATACGTCGTTAACCGGGTACCCCGTTAACGAAGCCCGGCGGACACGAAAGAAGTCGGCTAACTAGCCGAAGAAGAGCGAACGGGGGAAGGGAAGAAAGCGCAAAACAAACTTGAAGGGAAACGACGAGCGTTGCATTTCTTCCGCGTCGAAACAATTCCTGGATTCGGTCGGACGATTGAAATCCACCGGACCGAAGATCCTTCCCTCCCCCCGGGGGAAGAAGATTTATGGATCCTGATTTCCAGCGTGACGGGCGAGAGTTGGAGCGAGAAAAATTGTCGAGATAAAAAAAAGAATAAGACACCAATGTTTAATACCTCGTTATTTAATTTCTCGTAATTAATGATTCAATTTGGAAATTGTATTTTCGAATCGATCTTGCAACCGAATTAAATTTTCCTCGAGCAAAGGAATGCGGCAAAGAAAAATTTGTCCGCGAAAACGAATCTGAAAAGGAGGCGAAGGAGACGCTAGGGCCGTGATAAGAGCCGAATATCGGCGCGTGAACATTGCTAGATGGCCCGTGAGCCATCGTGATACATACGAGCCGGGGCATACAACTACTATCGGCCCACTCCAGCCCCCTTTGCAGCGCATGCGAGCCCTCCATAAATATCCTGTTAAACGGCCTCGATTTACTGTTCAATAATGGTCGAATACCAGTCGGCTGCATGTTCGTTCGTTGATAGTCGCGCCATTATACACGCAGACCGGCCTGTTCCGCGTAAGAAGACCCTCATTGTTGGGCGCAGATAGCCGCAGCTTTACGACGTTGGAACGCGGATGTAGACGTGTCACCGGAAATGGACTCCTCGCCGTAAGCCATTTGATGGCCGGCCAAGAAACGGGGATTACTTTTCGAGATTTTAATCTGATCGTATTTGATTGATGTTGCAGTCTCGTTTTTTAGATAATATTCTTGCGAAGCTAAATTGTTGAATAATTGATAGGGCGAAGATGTTTTTCGAGGTGAGAGAAATTTCAAAGATATCGATGAATTTAATATTTTTAATTTTTTTTATAAAAAGATACCTTTATGTTCTTCGCAGTAGAGACTTGTATCCCGTTCAAGTAAATCGCGAAATAATTTGAAGTTTTTTTTTTGCAGGGGAGAAGAAAAAATTGATCGTTTGATCTAAGTAATTGAAGTACAGGAATATCGAAGAAATCTTTCGATACAATTGAACATCTAACCAACTATTGGAAAGCAATCCCAGACGCAGATATTAAACGACGATACTACTTTGGAATATATTACAATCCAGATATTTGAATAATTAGAATAGCAACTGCGTGGAAGGAATTAAATAACAATTACAAATATTCTTCGATGATTCCGCTTAAGAAATTCGCCATCACAACTTATCGAAAAATTTGAAATTCTAAGAAACCTCTCACGACTCTCTTCGAGAAGGATTAAAAATTAAAACTAAGCTGAGCTAACTAAATAATGCACAAATAACTATATAAAATACATAACGCTTCAACGTTAACTCAAATTGACTACCTAGTTCCATAAATTGTAACGAAACTTTTTCTCGATACACATATCAACTATAATCCAATTATCATTAACCGGGTAATGACAACTTTCTAAAAAAAACTCTGCTTCGCCATTCTTCTCGCGTCGATTCGAAAGAACCTGGATCATCGATACTCGTCCAACAATAAACTCCAGCTTTCTCTCGCGGTGAGAAAACCTCTTTGGGACCGCAAATAAAACCGTGTTAGCCTCACGAATAAATAAGACGTCAAACGATTCAGAGATCGGTCGTCAACAACGAGTTCCACGCTCGACCGCAACGAGATTGACGAGGCTGACGAGGTTGCGGGCGAATGCGGACGAGGCCTGGTCGTAGCCATCGACTACGGCGAGTAGGAGAGAGGCGGTTACGAGGCTTGGCAATCCGGATAAGGTAGGGAGAAGTGGCGAGAGACAGAGGAGGAGAGGAAGAGAAAGGGCCAAAGCCACCGCAGCTCACCTTGTTTTCCAAGAAGACAACAACTTAATTAGGCCGATACTCTCCGCCTGTTTCGACTCTCTATTCCACCTTCATGAATATGAATGGCGACCGCCGCGCATCTATATATATATATGTGTGGACGCCTTTCGTCATCCCTAGCGAAACATCTTCCAAAAGGGCGAGACAAAACGTGGTGGATATATAGACTGGTGATCGAATTATCGGTTAGGCCAATCCGATATTGCATGAGAAATGTGAGGAATATTTATTTCGTTTCGCAAATTCCTTTGTTGAAAGAGGCTCCAGAGTATTGGCTGGATTGTCGATGATAAATGGAAGAGGAATATTTATTTGCATCTGGTATGCACGTTTTGTTTTTCAATGTTGCGGTACATGTAAGATATTTTGAAGTATGTTTCTTTTTTCAAGATGCTTTTCAAAGATGCTGCAGTTCAAATATTATCATGTTCTCAATGATCCGAATATATCTGAAGTAGATCGGATCTAGCAGAATCTAAATACTATTGGAATTTACGTCACGTTAGATAGAATAAAATTTTTATATCCGCATAATGCATAGAAAAATTACTTTTATTTTTATTCTAAATACGCGAATATACGCATAGATTCGAAGGAATATCGAAAAATTTAATATCGACGATTCATTGACAGTCATCTGGCGGGCGAAAGATCCTCTGATCAAGCGATACAGCAACACTTTGCAAGTAAAATTACACGCATTCCCCGTTTTTCGGCGGGCTAAAAATTTACAGACGCGCAGACTTGGAAATTTTCACGATAGATTTGACGAAATAAAAAGAATTATATTTACGCAGAAACATACGTATAACGTTGAAAGAGAAAACGGGCGTTTCGACAAAAAAAAACGTAAATGCCTCGATTTCAATGGACCAACCAGGTTGCTTTTATCCATGTCAGTTTTGTATTTCCACCCGCGAGAAATGTAATCCGTGAGAACGATGTGTTGAAAACCGATTGTACACGCGAGGCACGCCATTCCACACGCGGGATTGGATGTTAATCGAGCAACAACTCGTGCATCGAAAAATTAAATTGTATATCGCGAGCAATTTTAATATCCGCGGATCTTAAAATTCTCGATTTAATGAATACACGCTTTGTACCTATCTCCGTATATACGCCTCATTTTTCCGATACTAATTACAGAGATACCGATTCGAATATACAGATTTTTTCGTCCGAAATAGAATAATTGCTTCTTTTCTTTTTTTCTGCTCCCTTTACCCTCTTATCGAGGCAAACAAGTAGTTTCTCTCGTTGTTTTAAGAAGAAGATGCAACTTGTTGTAAGTTGTCCCGTACACTTTCAATATTCACTTTTAAAATAACGCTAAACCCGTGGAGGAAGCAGTTTCGCTCTCGTTCGAGACATTGCGTCTTTTCTTTTGCCCGCATTTTCAATGATCGATGTCTGAATACCCTCTTCGCGAGAACGAGAGGGAAACAGAGAGCATTGGGAGCGTGCAGCAAGAAGACGAGAATCGATAGAGGAGTCGATAAACTCGCAGTCGAGTAACCCGTGTACCCGTGAAATCCGTGGCCCAATCGACTTGCAGAAAATTATGTTTCGCAAACTTTGCACTCAATCGATAAGCCAGAATGCTTCTAAACTAAATTCGGAATTCGAAATGCACCTCTTTCTCTCTTCTTGTCTCTCTATCGCCCTCTTTCTCTCTCCATAGATATGTGTACATATATATACACCCTCTGAGAAAGCAGGGAGTTTCTCGAAATCGTTTCTAGAGATCTATCGGCTAATCGTACTGCGATCCGTTCGTGTCACGGCTGTCTCTTCGATTCGATAAGAAACTCGGGTAAAGAGCTCTGGGCGAAATCTATCAGGATCGTTGACAGCTCTCGATTGACCCACATTCTTCCCGAGAGAAAAAAAAAGAAAAGAAAAGGCGGTGCAACACGGCGCAGCTGTGAGTATCTCCTTCCGCGTTGTGCCAACGTTTTCGATTCGATCTTGGCTTCATCGATATTGAACCCGTTGTTTCCATTGTCATCGAAAGAATTTTGGATCTTGGAACAATCGTGGTGGTGAGTTTGTGGCGAATTCCGATTATTTTATTAAGGGAAACTTTGAGATTCATTTTTAATCTCGATCCCCTTAAGAATAAGGATCGGTCCGCCGATTTGTTGAAGTTTTTCATAATTGATCGAGGAAAGAAGAATTCTTTTCCTTTCAGAGAAGTTGAGAATCGAAGGTTCCTTCGAGTTTTTTAACCCGGTGATTAATAGCTCGGCTAAGAAGTCAAGGTAACGGGGCGAACTTTGATTTCGAAAAAGCTTTCGTCTTTCACTTTGGGAGAGAAATGCGCCGTGATCTTATTATTCCCGGAAATGAAACTCGAGTTTAATCGAACTGCGCTCCAATTCTCTTTTTTAAATATTAATGCCTCGTCAATGTAACACTCAGAATAATATCAGGATTAAAAAGAAAATTCTTCTTCGTGCAATTATCAAAACGAAATAAAGTTGTGATTCTATGGACACCTAATCCTCCAAATCCAAATATAATTTTTTAACTTGAAATAAAATACAAGATTGTCTTTAGAAAAGATACTAAATTGATAAATCAAATAACGTAATCATTGCTCTACGATGTCGCTGATAAATCCTAGAAGTTGATGCCATTTTTATTAATCGAATTAATAAAAATAAAGTCGCCAATAGAATATAAGGACGCGAAACAGTGGCTACGGAACAGACTTTGTTAAGAGGACGGAAAATTTAGGCCATCGTTCGATTGGACCGCGTTTCGTAATCACGGAATTACCGATATTCCGTGGAATATCGGATCCAGGTGACTACGTTTAACGACCAAAGCCGTTACGAAGGGCAAACGGATGATAGATCGGTAGCATGTGAAGTCCATTATTCAAGAATGGAGTTTTCGACGGGGGCATTTTTGTCCCGGGGTGAAAGCTACGAGGTCTTATCGAGGGGTTCCCTAGAATTATGATCGTGCTATTATCGGGAAAATTATATGGACCGATTAAAGTCAGAATGATGTAAGTCGTGTTCCCGGAATATTTCCAGAATGGCCAACTCCTTCCTTTCTTTTCTTTTCTTTTTTTTTTTTCACGGGAAAAAAGAAATCTCGAGGAACGAATTTTTAGGTCACTCGGATCGCATCGACTCGAGAGACGAATAACGAGGTAAAAAGGTTAACCCTCCGTGCACGTGTGAATCTTCCGATGGAACAGGGATTCTCGATCTGACGATACGCGAATGATTTAAACAATGCAAACAAGAAAAGAATTCTCTATATCGATTTTTAGTTTTATTAATGCTTTCAAATCGTGAGAGCTGAGATTCGATATCTGTTGTGTTTACGTAACAATGTTGACGCGAGGATATTAAAAATATGTTTCAAGAGCGAAAAAAGGTGAACTAAATTTCGCTTTCCTTAGACTTCCATATTTTCTATTTTACTTAAAAAAGAAAGAAAGAAAGAAAAGAATCTTCGAAAAATAACACCCTTCCCTCGTTACAGAATTTCACCAAAATTTATCGCCACTAATCCAGAAATTCGAAATAACGAAGCAAGTTTACTTAAATATATTTTCGAAGGATTCGTAAACTTAAGAAATTTCATAGTTTCTCGCGAACAAATGAAATTCTCTTGAAAATCCAGCGATAAGGAGAGGCAGCTAGTAGTCCAGGACTTCCGGTAACGCTTTCGACATTACCCGTGCGAGGTTCTGTCTCGTAAAAGGATTGTTTGTAGTCGGTTGAAAGCTTTTGCATTATTATGTGAGCAAACTTAGTCGAGAGCAAGAACGTGTTTCGTTTCGAACTTCGAGTCGCGTGAACGAGAGACTTTGTGCCGTGACCGCAAAAGGGAGATTGGCTCTTAGTCTCTCTCTCTCTCTCTCTCTTTTTCTCTCTTTCTCGCTTCCGCTCGACTTCAGAAAATCGTGGCGGCTTTTGCGCCTGTATACATGCACACACACACATATATATATATATATACACGGTCCAGGAACAGATTGGAAATCTGTTAAGTGGCGAGTTTGCTTTAGAAATTAGTGGCCCATTCGTCGAGTGGAAGTCTAACGGAACCGAGTCTCCTGGCTATGGAGACTGGCAATATCAATACTTGTCGATAAACTGGATTTATGTCAGCTACGTGGAAAAAGGGGTAGAATTAACGGTCCAATCAGACTTTTACATCGTTTAAATTAAAAAAGAAAGAAGTTTTTTAGATTAAGATCAAGATTCCTCCCACGTAAACGTTCGTTCAGTTCCTTCTCATCCTCATCAACCACCGCGTGCTACTATTCATCCTCGAGTGCTCTTACTTTCGCGTACGTACTTCTCAACCACCACTCATAACAGGTATATTCCTAGAATCCTTCTTTACAGTCGCAATGTAATCGAAAAACAACTCCATTACTCGAGGTAATGTCGAGAATCTCGGTGTGTCTTTGAAAAACTGTACAACTGACTACTCGGATCGCTTTTTCAGGATTCCTCGTGGATCTGACGACGAAATGTGGATGATACTATAATTATAAAAAAAAAATAATTACAGCTTCTGTAATTTGTCTTTTTTTTCTTTTTAGTAATAACATTGGGAGAAAATGGTACGTCTTTAATATCAGATTATATACGAGGAAAATATGTAGGATTATCGGCGCTTCTCATTCGCGAGATATATTCCCAAGAAAATATCCGAAACGAAAAGACGTTCGATCGTTCGCGCTCGATATTTTCCATTCCAGGAAGGGAACTGGAAAACATCCTATTTCCGAGGATGGATACCAGACGAGTTATTATTAAAAGGGCTGCCGTTAGTATCTATCCGACGTGTGCAAGGCTATTTCTGTAAGGGAGGAGGAGGGAGTCTGGTCCTCCCCAAGAGCGAATAAACGGAAACGCCATCGGCGCATGGGATCGGTTTAAAACGAAGGAGGAGCTACGCTTTAGAAGCGCACCGTTTCGAAAAGCAAAATAGCAAGAACGAGAAGAAAGGAAAGAAAACTTCGTTGAGATTTGTATCGGACGATAATTATCTTTTTTCAATCTTGTTTCGAACAAAATTGAAAAACTTTTTTGCAACCAATCGTTTTGCAACGCGTAAAAAAATCTGCTTGCGAACAAATTTCTGCAAACAGTTGTGATCAGCGTGGGCGCTCGCCCATTACACGCCTCCGCGCCGTTCAATCTGCTCTTCCTTTTCTCCTCGCCACGGAGAATTACGGTTCGTAAATTAACGCGCCACGGGATGCCATCTCGAGGATCGATGCTAATCTTTGTCGGCGCGTTTTCACGCTCTTGATACGGCGAGAAACGTGAGAACGATTAACTGGTCGCGATTTATTCCACGTCAAACCCTTCGAGCAATGGATTTCTCTCGTTCGAGCGCGTGTATATTTTGTATCGAGAGGATTAAACGGATGGAAAAGGGCGAGAGAAACGGTGAATTTGGTAAATGATTGAATATGAGATTTGATAAGTTTCGATTCCAAAGTTAGAAATATAAGTCGATTTAATTTGGAAATCTTTTGAACGAAAGATAAATTTTTAATTTCGTGCTAATTAAAAGGCAGATCTTAATTAATTTGATAAATCAATTCTGTTCTTTTTTTGCAGAAATTTTCGCGAATTGTCGAGTATGACTAATCGAATTCTCTCCTGATACGAAATTACAAGATCTAACCGAGCGCTAACTAATTTCTTCTTCTTTCATTCTTCACTCCATAAATTTCCTTGGTAATTAAAAACGATAAGATCTGTTAGTAAAGATCTTATGGCTAGAACTCGATAAAAAAAAAAGTTCAGTTTCAGTTTCAGTTTCGGAAAGAAAACCATAAATTTCTTCCCTCTGAATCCTCGCTCGAAAAAACACGCGAATTTCTGCCTGGGCGCGATGCCAGTCGTCCCAATTTTTTTCAAAAGAAACAACCAGATTTGCAACCTACCCTCTCGTAAGAAGAACGAGAAGAGGTTCGTTTTCACCGAATTCTCGAAGGACTCACATTCATCCCTGCTAAATGCCTGCGATGCAACAACGAAAGAGGGGTTGTTTCGGGATTTAACGACGATCGCGAGGAGGAGGAGAGACTGGGTTAGCGTTGGAGGACACGAAACGTGCAAGTAATCGAAAAAAAAAAAAAAGAAAAGAAAAGAAAAGGAGAAAAAAAGGGGGAGAAAGAGAGGAAAATAGGTCGCTTTGTAGTGGGTACTTCATGTACGAGGCCAGCCATTTCAAGTGGCCGGAACGCGTTTAAAGCTTTTTACCATGTTGTTACTCGATCCCCTCTCCCTCCCCCTGTTTTTCCATAGGCAGCAACGCGAACAAGAGAAATGATTCCGCGGTATTAAAACGGTCGCCGAAAAAAAAAAAGGAGGACGAGAAGGTGTGCGCCGCTTGCCTCGACGAAATGCGCCCGTATGAGTTGGCCGAAATGATAGGCGGCCGAGGGAAATTTCGTTCGTTTCCGTCGTCGAAACGCGCGACAGAGAAAGAACGGAGGGAGAAGGACGGGAAAGAATCTCCGTATATGCCGTACAGTCGGCCGCAAAAGTTTTCGGTACACGAGTTTCGAGCACGACTCGAACGGATCCTGTCTCCAAAACGCATATTATCGTTTCGAATGTGATGTGTTCGAATCTGTTGTGTGGACGATTATTGCAATTATGTTCTTCCATTCGATGGATATATTTCGATTTTAAATTAAAAATTAAGTTAAAAAGATGATTTTATATTTGGTGCGGGAGTACGTGATGTTAAATGACGAGGAAATGGAAGAAATCATTTTATTAATAGAATATCGCAGTTTAAGAGAACGTTATGTAACTTCTTTCTTTTTAAAGAGTAATCGTTCCACGATTACAACTCTATTAATCTCGCGTGAAATTTTGTATCCGACTGTGCGTACTCGTACACCGTCTATGCATCGCATCCCTGTGCCCGGTGTCCTCTTTATATCCGTCGGTACAGTGTTAAATACGTCTATTTAATGGAATTTTAATGTTACTCGCTTTGAAGGATCCGACCACATCCGACGACGAATCGTCTATTCTATTCCTCTGTGCTCGCGGATTTTCCTTAGGCGATTGTCGCTCGCCTAAACCGAGATTTTTATTAATTAATTTTGAAAGGAAGTTTATTTGCGTGGAATATTCGTTAACGATTCGTTGGTTCTTCCTATTCTCCTCCCTTCTTCTATTTTATTATTACCACCTCCGTGTTGGATGTGTTTCAACGTTTTTAGAACTCTTTGTATTTTTTTCTTTTCCTTTTTGCTCCCTTTCTTCTTCTTCTTCTTTTTTTCTTTTAATTTTTTCGCGTGTTTGATTTTTTGCACTGTTTCCAGAGAGACGCGTAAAGGCCTTTGTAAATATAATTAATTTATATGCGTGGATGTTTCATTGTTTTTGCACGCCAACCACCGCAAGACCGATTTAATTCAAGTCCCGCGTTGTTTAGAGCCCTGTTGAATTTAATCACGCTGACGTCAACTACCTTCTTTCATTATTCCATTTTTCGGGAAATAACGCATAGGGGATCCTGCGGGAATTTCGACTCGTGTCGACCACGAATTCGTTCGAAATCCTTCTCATCGAGGAAAATTGGAATTAAAAGCCCTTTTACTTTCACGCGCGGAACACGCGATAATTATTCTTACAAAGGTATATTAAAGTGTTCTCCATTACGGTAGAATACTCGTTTTTGTTATTAGGTATAAGAGGTACACCGAGAGATATGTAATGAAATGCAAATTACGTTGTCCCTCGATGGATCGAAATAATACGTCGTAATTTTAAAAAATTAAGAAAAAAAATAGCGATATTATAATATACTTTGTATTTAATTGTGTTCATAAATTCGAAACGATTTTTTATTCCACCGATAATTTTTGAAAACGTTCATCATTTGTTTCTCCCATTACAATCCAATTTTTTAATCAGCAATAACAAAATATCCTCTTCTAAATTCTTCCATTTCACGAAACGAACGAATCGAGACAGAGTTCTAGTTCGATCCAACTTGTTTTTCAAGCTCTAAGAATAATCTACAGCCTCCAATAATTTTTACGAGCTCCCTAAATATCTCCTCTCCTCGACAACAAATTTTAATCGTATCCATTCGAGGGCAAGGTTGACGCGGAACGTCTCAATCCCCGAATATGCGCATCACTAAATTACCAGAGTCTCAGAGCCGTTTTCTTGCGGCCGTTCTTAGCGCTCGGTGGTCGTAAATCCGGGGCCGTGTCGACGATTTCGCGCTTTGCCGCAGAACGGAGGATAAAACGTTTGTAACCGTGTCTCCGCAGGGCTGACACACGGCTGCCAACATTTTCAGCCCGGCTTACACGTACTCGAGAAAACGTTATGGCAATCGCATGTAACTTGTAGCCAAGTTACACGGTTCATATATTATACGGCGGAACGGCTCACGCTCACCGTGTCACACTGGTAATTTCGCGATGTGAAAGAAAATAAAGGACGAGGATCGTATCAAACTTGTGCGGTTTTAAAGAAGAGTTTAAGATTTTTAGGGATCTCCCTTGCCCAGTTTCTCATAATTTGAAAAATAAATTTATCAAATAGCACACTTCCGTGGTTGATACAAGAAAATTATAAATCTCGAAAACAATACCCGTTTCTAAAAATAATTCTGATTTCTCAGCAAACAAACGAACGGTAAATTAAAAAAAAAATCTAATATATTTATTCACTCGGATAAATTTTTTCCAATTTATCGCTATTTTGGAAGACAATCCAAAGTCACGGGAAATTTATCGAAAAGTGCGTATATCTGGCAATGCACGGATTTGCAGCGTCGCGACGCCTCATTTGAATACGCTCGCCGGATTTCGAAACGGTTCGACTGTGTCGTACGTGCGTGGAACGGTTGCGAGCTACACGGAATATCGAGAGAAACGTCTCGAAACGGAAGCCAGCCGCCAGTCGCGATGGTTAGAGAGGGATGGAATACGATGCTCGTCACCGTTCAATGCGATATCAGGACGCCAATTCGTTTTCGAAGGTAATTTAATCCCTCGTCAATTAACTGGATATTACTCGAAAGCGTTGATTTTGCCGCTATCCCTTCCCGCTTGACGTTAATGCGAGCTCGTCATTGAGAAATTTTGGAAGTTATTATACACAGTAAAATATCTTTGTCTAATTACGCGTGAATTTTTGAACCTGTTTTGAAAAGTCTTGCAGTTTCTTGTAATCGTGTCGACTAATAATAAATATATACTCTTCTATTTATCATAGCTAACGTATTTTATCCTATATATAAATATATATAAAACCGAAGAGATCATTCACAACATCGTTAAAACGTGTGTTTTTCTCCGTAGAATAAATACGCACTTGAAATATTAAGACCGTCTTTAAACCTTTAAACGAGGATAAAACACTCGAAATTGCGCATTAACGATCTCGGATAAAATTAACATACACGGCTCTCTAACCGATTCTCATCGAACTTTCTCTTTAAAGACGATAATTATCCAAATTAATAAATATACATCGATTCTTTTAGCCTAGATATATAATCCTTGGAAAGGTTGGAAACACCTGGGAAACGAACACTCTTTTTTCTCCCCCTGTTGAGACGCGATTGTTGTTTCAAAAACTAGGCGCGCAATGATTTCTCGCGGAAAACAACGGGGCCATTGTTGAAGCCGTCGAGGCGAAACGGAATTACACCGCGGGGAAATCGATTGGAACGAAATCGAGATGGAAGCGTGCATCTTCCAGGATCGTTAAAATAATCGAACGGAGGAGGAGGAGGATCTTCCTTTCGATCGGGTTCGATAATCGCCGACCGGCCGGAAGGAAGTTATTCCTCGACCAGAGCAAAGTTTAACGAGCAATTGCTCGTTTTCACGCCTGCCAACTGCATCGGGAATTTCGCTTTTTTTTCTTTACCTGAGCTCGCGTCTTGCAATTCTGAGATAGCGATTACTATCTGCCCCTTCTCCGTAGAGAAAGGCGTTACTCTGTTTTTCCAGATCCTTAAATAACAGCCTTCCAGCAACAACAAATGAGGGAAGATAACTTGAAAATTTATAATTTTTACTCTGAAAGTGTTATTACGATCTACATCCTGGTCTATTATACGCGTATCTTTAAAAAATTGGATTAGAAATATGTCAGACGAATGATTCCAAAATCAAAGTTTTTGAGAGTTTGCGACTGTTAAATTCTAATTAAAGAATTCGATTCTTCGAAATGAAATTATCTTTTAACATATTTCATTTTTATATCATTTTGGATTGGATTGAAAAAATAGGAAACGAACCATATGCTGAGATGGTAAGAAAGTTTTCTCTCATAAATTCTTTATCTGTTATTCTTTAAATAATTTGGATTTTTATTCTAGCGCGAAGAGAAACAAGGAAGTTAATACTTGTCTTCAGGTATCCGACAAATTCGGCAAAATTGTAAATAAATCGGAACGGATTGAAGAAGTTTAAAATAAATTAAGCGGATCGGGTATAAATATTTTCATCATATTCAGGATTTTGTTACGTTTAATACAAGTTTCGTATACATATATATATACGTATTGTAGAAGGAAAAAGAGCAAAGCAGATTCGGAAACGAGTAACAACTTTTCACGGGTGGAAATGTGTGAAACAAACGTCGCGTTTGATTTTACACGGGGCCGACAAAACGGTTTCGAGATTGTGTCAGTATTTTTCGCGATATTCACAACGCCCGACTTTTGCGGAATCTGATACACAGCCACAGGAAAATGATTCGAAATTTAATTAAAACCGCTATTTACTCGCTGCATCAAGCATGAAAGGGAGAAGCGGCAGGCGGAAACGGTGAATATTGCAATAAAATTTCATCTCCTTCCTCAATTTCCTCTCTTTATCATTAGCCAAAATTAAGACTTTTAATACGTCCACCATTCTTACGTTCAATTGAATTCTTCTTATTACTATATATCAACAATTAAAGACATACTTTTAAAAATTTAAATGCTTTTCTTCTTCCGAGAGAAAATCATTATTTTCTCGAAGAAAAATTGAACAACTATTACTAACGACTATGTATCAAAAAATAGGTTGATTTTGTTAAAAATTGTATTTGATAAAAATTCAATAGCCGCTAATTTTATTCGAAAATTAGAAGATTTTTGAATGGAAGTGTACGTGAAATTTATACGAATATCTCTACGACATTGAGATTGATAATTGACAATTCTCTGTAGCGTTGTTCATTCTATGATACTCGAGTAGCATTCGTAACAGGAAATACGAGATTAACGCAACACGCTCCCCGTTTATTCGCGATGATAATCAATCTGATTGCATTAATCTATTAACCGTTTCGACGTGCGCAAATTACATGCAAACGCTTAATGCTCGCGCGAATAATGCGTTAAATTATCATAAATAAACGACCACATTTTAACGCCAGACGGCTGGCAATTTGTATCCCCCGGACAGAGAGTTTACGTGTTACAAATGTTTCGCGTAATTCCCCGCACAACGTTTTATAATTTACACGTTCCAATTTTTCCTCCGTTCGAGATTAATCTCGCCAAAAATGCTAACCTTTCGGCTCGCGTATCAGTGGATTTGGAAAAATGTTAAAAGTCATTTTATAAATTTTAGTTACCTCGAATTTATCACGCAGTCGGTCAAGTATCTATCAGGAATTCCTCGATAAGATTGTTATTTTTATTTCTTTGAAAAGAAATTGTACGATATATGTGTATTCTTTTGTTAAAATTTTATCTTGGAAGGAATGGAAGGATGAGAAAATGTCAACATGATGTTTTGCATAATCCATATCGCAATTTTTTTTTCTTTCTTTTTTTGATATCCATTTTTCATTTCAGTTGACATACTGAAAATATCATCCACCGGAATGAATGAATCGCGTTGCATTCGTGTTTAAACGGTTTAAAACGCCACACACCGCGCCAAATGGCAATACCTGTTTGTTTACTGTGCACATACCGCTCGTATAAACAGAAACATCTAAAAAATGTTACAATTTTTCCCTCGAAAGAATACCAGTGGACGCGGCTTTCATTCTCCTTCAAAAAATTGATCGCGTTTTCAATCATCGCTTGTCAATTTTATTCCAGATTCTCTTCAATAAACTTTTCCTCCCTGACGCGAATATTATCATTAACCTCTGAAAACCACGAAAAATCGTAAAAGTCATATAAACCGTCCATTTCCCTCTTAATTCCTGAATCCTCGGCCGAACCGTATATATAAAAATTCCAAGTCATAATCCCCGCCGAAATAATTAATCCACGTCTCGAAGTCCGTGAAATTTTTTCCACCATCAAATAAAAAAACCTACTCCCCTGGAACAAACTCCTCTCCCGTTATTCTCCCGTTAAACCGCTTGAACGGGCCGGCCACACAACCAACTGTTCCGTAATAACGAAACAGTTCTCATTCCCGCGGTGATATCGTTTCCAACTTGCCTTAAAACGGAGAACAAAAGAAGAATAGCGCCGATTAACACATCCACCGTTTCCAAACACCGACCACTATCCCCGGCCGAAACGAAACGAAAAGGCCGGAATAGATTCGGCCATTAAGGCCCTTTCGTCCCTTTTACCCCTTCGCTGCAGGTACGTGCCTTTTCCAGAGAAGGCGTTCCACTATACGATATAAACCCGTTTTATTCCTATGGAGTTTCGCCTATTGTGTTCGCCATCGAAGTTCACGAACGAGTGGAAAGAGAGGCAGTGGAAATCGATGGAGAGAGTAACGAAGAAATGTATATATATATGTAGAGAGAGAGTAAAAGAGGGTGGTTTAACGCGACACCACCCCCAAACAATTAAATACCAACTTGGTAGCTGCTTACCGGCCAAATTTATTTCCGTCCGTGGTGCCAGCCTGCTAATTATCCGCTGGCCTATTTCGTTTCGCGAAACGAACATCCTCCGATGCCGGATGCAATCGCTCCGAGAAAGTTTAAAACCGCTGCGTTCACGGTTTCGCTCCCTCGAAATTGTCGCCTTCCCCCTTCTTCTCCTTCTTCTCCCGCTTCTTCGTTCCCTCCGCTCTTTACTTGCGTCGACAAAAATTAATAGCGAGGATCTCTCTCTCTTTCTGTTTCTTTTCTTTCTGTTTCGAAGCAACCCTTTCGATGCTTATTTTTTTCTGGGTTTTTAAGAGAAAGGTGATAATTTTGATATTTTAGATAAGATAAGGGAAGAGAAGTGCTGAGAAGGGAAGTATTTATTAAAAGAGGGAGGAGGAACTCGCTTCGAGTAAGCTGATGAAACTTTCCTCGTTGCTTCTTTTTTTCAACCGTTTCGAGATGGAGAAAAAAAGAAGAAGGGAGAAGTGGATCTTGTTCGTTAATGATATTTCCACTCCTCCCTCGTCAATTCTAAGAATAATTACTCGTTATCTTGGAATCGTTTAACGAAGCATTTTTATCCCCAGCCAGATCAGATGCCTGGTTAATTCCATCGAAGATACAGTTTCTGTACAAATGTAAGCACTCGTAATATCCCTTCGATGCAAGAAAGGTAATAATAATTTCACTCCCTTTAGATGCATAAAATATATGTGCGTATTAAGAATATCTGTTTTCACAGAGAAAATTAACAAACGTTAGAATGCAAACGATTCCTTAAACGATTGCCCAGAATCACGATCCACGTATAAACGATTCCAACGATATCATCGCCACGTACGTTCCATCCAGAGTTAATCTACACGTAGTTTTGAATCGTTTTCATGTCTTGTTTCACAGTTCCGAAAGCAACGGTCGATCGAAATATAACCAAGAATTCCAGCTGCACGGAGGTGGAATTATTCCCACGAGTGTGTCCTATCTGGTGGATAATAGGACACCTCGTAGAAACGCTAGTTGCCAACCCGATAAAATCGTATCTATATTTGGCCTGTTGCTCATTTCCAAAGAATTTATCTATAACTATAACTCCAAGAGGCGGTAAAATTCGAGAAGATATTTTATAAGTGGAAAATCATCCCTCTTGATATTTCCTAAAATAATTTCCAATTTTAAATATTTGATGATGTTACACTAATGGAAAAATTTTATTAGGTTTTCCTTTTGACGATTCTTCCCGAAAAAGGACGTGCGATTGTTATCTAAATTCTCCGTAAATAGGACTCGATTCTTTTTTAACCCTCGACTAGATACTTTTCCAAAATTTTATCGAAATAATTTTCTCCGAGAGAAAACGTTGAAACGTTTAAACGAGGTAATCGTTTAAACATACCTCTTTGTTGCAAAACACCCGTGATCGTATCGATTTTCAACGGTGCAGAATTTTCGACCGAAATATGAATCGCGCGGAAACGATCGCTGGCAAAAATACCGTCAGAAATTTTATCATCCCGGAAAAGTGTAACGAAATTTCGTGTATATATACATAAACACGTGGCTGTAATATCGGAACGAGAGAGGAGAAATTCGAGACGCAAAATGAATACGCAACATTCGCGTCCGGCGTGGAACACATGTTTCGAGCGTGCGTAACGTGGCTAGCGATCATTAAAAAATTAATTTTTCCTGGGCCGAACTGGCAGAGCGAGGAGAATGCGAGGCACGCAGTCTCCGGGGATCCAATCTCACGGCCAATGACAGCTGCGCTCGTAGGAAGAGCGGTGTGCACATCCGGCGCGCGCTACAAACTCCATCCATTCTTTTTCTTTCTCCCTTTTTTTTTTCCGTTCGAAAAATGAATTCTCATCCTTCGTTAATTTGATCTTATCGCGAAAAAGAGAAGGAAAGCTATCGAAGGAGGAAAGGGATCGAGGATGATTACAGAGGGAGAGAAATGTTCTTGCGTTTAAGGAAACTACGATATCGTGAAAGTAACTGCAATTACTTTTTCGATATATTTATAGAATTCGCGTTAATAGCGAAATTTATTAATACAAGTATTGGAGAAATGACTCCGGCAATGAAATTATGACGTCATGTAATTAGAAAGTTCGTTTTGAAGTTTATCAAAGCAGGTTGGATTATGTATAAAGGCCTTATAAGAATTTCTGGGATATGTACGTGTTTCGTTGGTGAAATTATACAAATGCGTGTACGTCAAATATACGTGAATATACGTACGCTTGGGAAATTTCTTGCTCAAACAAGTTTCCTTCTGTACGTGTATCTAAACGTGGATCTAGAATCTATTTGAAATTGAAATGAACTCATTACAACTGTATTTTACACCGATCAATGTGACGTAACGTGTTAATAAGTTGATCAAACCTTCGCTAAGCCAATCTTACGTAATCTTACATTGATTTTTATTAAACTATTGGCTAGTGAAATAAAGTGATTGAAAAATAATAATTCTTAATTTTGAGCTCGAAGCGTACAACGTAGACGGAGACACTTCGAATCTAAGCAAGTGTAAACGATTAACATGAAGAAAACCAGGTTACGTTTAATTAAAACTAATTAAAAGTACTTTACTTTAATCTTGAATGCTCGTCTAATGTAAGTTTTCACGAAATAAAAGAAAGTCAGAGCAGGAAGCGACCGCCTGGATCGTTTCGCCGTCGTGTTTAAACGATGGCTGGCGAAATTACACGAGTAAGCAGGAAAAAATAAATAAATAAAATACGGCGAACGGGGAGCGGACAAGTGGCGCAGAGAGTAAAATTTTAAAATCGGAATTGATCAGTTTTGATATCGCTTTTCCGCGCGAACGTTGCGAAATTAACGAAATTATCGTTTCTCGGAACAATGGAATGACCGAATTAATTAATCAAATTGAATCGTTGGCGCAAACAATTAATAAATTTATCGATCGCTCGAGCCATTTACATTCGGCCTCCTACC